>NC_134364.1:43892393-44087393 GCF_048569485.1 Anomaloglossus baeobatrachus | reverse complement strand
CGGGCGAAACATTTGGCGTCACGAACAGGATCGAACCCATCCAGTTATCTGGAGGAAGTGCGCCTTATTCTGGACTGTCAGCGGTGATCCGCTGCAAAAATCTTAAAGTCACCATCTTTGCCGCCATTTTGGGCGCGAAAATCTCCCGCCCAGCACCTTCTTCCCCAAGCGTTGGGCGCGAAAAAGAGGCTCCGCCCCCCGAGAACGCGGGCAGAAGTGAAGCTCCGGAGGACCGGAAGCGAAAGAGAAAGTTTAAAAGTTGCTGGAAGGACTGCTCCCGAGTACCAAGGGGGAGCAGTAGAAAGGAACCGCAGCTTATGTGACAAGGACTGTGGAAGCAGGGACGCCAGGACTCTGCCAGCATTTGGTTCCTGGAAGAGGCCGCCGCAGCAATGCACCGAGCCGTTACCCCTGTTACCGGTAGCGGAGCCCGCAGCGCCTGTTGGGGAGGACCCAGACCTGGGGTCCCCAGGCCTCACCTTTGTCACCACCCTGCCACCGGCCCCGGCGGTCCGCCCGGCCGCGACGGAGATGACGACGGCTCCGGCAGTCCGCCCGGCCGCAACGGCAGCGGAGTACCGGTCCCGTTGACCGATCTGGAACCGCTTCTGGACTGGGGTCAAGGGGTGCTGCCTGGGCTTTAGGGGCAGCACCAAGGCTAGGTTGTTTGGGTGGGTGACTAAAGGAACCGTTACCCTGTTATTATTAAAAGTGTTGGACTGTTACTGCAATGTTAAAGTGATGTGCATCCCGTTTTGGGAGGATTGAAAATGTTTGATGTTTTATCTTTTCCAGTTTAATAAAATGTCGGTGCCTAGCCGGCCCGAGGATGGGCCGTGTTTTACCAAGGGGGTGTGTGACGCCCTGGCACAGCCAGGGTGTCACATAAAGAGTTAATCCTCCTTGGTAATATGATCTCACATGTGCAGCATGACAAAGCACAGCCCCCAGTGTAAGGGAAAAGCAGAGGAGAGGGGAGGGGCTGGAGCAGACAGTGTGAGGAGAGGAGACAGGACGGAAGTCTGAAGCGGTGGCTCCCGGCTGGGAGTGAAGTGGGCTCTAAGAGGGCCGGGACAGGCCGTAGTGAGGAAGGGGCCAGAACAGGTAGCCGGAGCCGGGCGGTGGCCCCTCGGTGCCTGGGTACCCGGATCACTACAGGGGAGTGGATTCCCCGTTCCCGGCTGAGGAGCAGTGGAAGAGAGAGAGTGGAGAGAAAGACACTTGCTGCAGGGAAGGAACAACCAGGGCTGCTGCACCGTGTGTGGGACACTAACACCCCGTACCGGAGGCCGCGGACACCGGCAATTCTTAGTTCACCAGTGACGCCGTGTGACTTTATTGTGAGTACACCCGTGCCCTCGGGCACTGCACTGCAGCACTGCGCCCTGCCGCCCCCTGCTTACCCCATCACTGGGCCCCGGGACAACCAACCCCCCTACCCATGGAGGGGACATAACAACTACGCTGCTCCCTTTCATCGCTCCCGGGATCCCCTTCCAGAGCAGCGGTGGTGTTCCACCATCACCACAACCGTGGGTGGCGTCACGGACAATCTCCCCTAACAAAACCCCCTTTTACTGTGGAGCCTGGGATCACAGACCGGGTCACGCCACCGTGATACCCGCAGAAGTGACTCTGTGGCCCGGATCTGAGTACCCCTGGTCCCCGGGCGAAACATTAAGCATACTTTCCAGCTTTTACAGCTGCTGCTCCAGGAAATGAATGCTTGGTACGTGCAACAATTTTACCCAACGCCACTCAATTTTTCAAGACTATGTCCCACATCAGCCATTCCTGCCCCTCCACTACAAATGTGCAACATGGCACCTGGAAGATATGCACAAAAAAATTCCTGGAAGGTTTTAAGAGCCTCTCAGACATACAAGGAGATTATGCAAGTATGATTTTAAACAAATTTATTCCTGTATGTACAAGTTATCACTTATTCACAGGAGAGGTGATAGGTAACTTCTAGATTGTTAGGGTTCTAACTGGTGATGCTGCCATCACCAGAACTAAGCACTTTTATCCCCAGTAAAATGTAATGGCAGTGCACTTGTACCACCCACGCTTCATTTATTCCTTATGGAGCTGCTCGGACAAATGAATACAACAGACCACAGAAAATGAATGTTGTTACGTGTGTGCACTACTACTTTAGGCTAGTGCCACACATCCGTGCCTCCGGTACGTGTTTGGCATTTTTTACACGTACCGGCGGCACGGAGACACGTACAGCAATGCTACCCTATGGTAGCAGGCACACACACGTAAAACCACACGGAACGTGTGTCCGTGTGCGTTTGTACGTGTGTTCGTTTTTCAAAGCGCTGACATGTCCGTTTTTTCACCGGCAGCACGGGTGTCACACGGCCCGCACCCGTACCACACGGGTGTAGTGTGGATGCGGTCCCGTGTGACACGCGCCGGAGAAAACACACGTCAGTGAAAAAAAACCAAAACATTTACTCACCTTCTCCAGCCCTCCTGTCTCTGCCGCTGCTGCCTCTTGCTGCCGACCGCCGCTCATTATTCTCATTGAATATTCACTTCACTGCCTGGCAGCAGCAGCAGCGGGGAGACGGGAGGGCTGGAGACCGAGGATCAGCACCATGGACAGCAGTGCGGACATCAGGAAGGACCAGGTGAGTATAATAATTACCGGTTCTACGTGTGCTATCGCGGATAGCACACGTAGAACACACGTGTCACGCACGTACCAGAGACACGTACTTACCTGCACGCAACACGCAGGGAAAATACATGTCTCTCGGCACGTGCGTGAATTTCACGTGAGTGTGGCAGAAGCCTTAAGGGGTATTCCAATCTCCAAATCCCTTCCCAATAATACAGTCAGCCTAAGGCTGCTTTCACACCTCCGGTTTCTGCAATGCGGCACAATCCGGCACTTTGCAGGAAAATCGCAACCGTTTTTTTTTTTTGCTGCCGGTTGCGTTTTTTCTGCATAGACTTTAATTAGTGCCGCATGGGCTCCCGTTCGGTCCGGTTTTTGCCGCATGCGGCAGATTTAGCCGATGCGGCGGCCGGATGGAACGTTGCCTGGCACGTTTTTTTGTGCGGCAAAAAAAAACCGCATCGCGCCGCATTCGGCCGATGCGGCGCATTTTTCAATGCATGCCTATGGAGGCCGGATGCGGCGCGATGCGGCAAAAACCGCATCCGGCCGCCGCATGCGTTTTTTGCCACTGCGCATGCTCAGTAGCATGCCGCAAGCGGCAAAAACCGGACAGGCCGCATGGGAAAAACTTATGCAAAGGATGCAGTGTTTTCACCGCATCCGTTGCATAGCTTGCACAGCCGGATTTAGCCGCACAGCTCAAGCCGGATGTGTGAAAGCAGCCTAAGGCCACGCTTCCACATGCATTTTTCACGGACGAGTGCAAACCAATAAAACATAGGATTGCTCTCACTCTAAGGCCCCTTTCACACGTCAGTGATTCTGGGACGTTTGTGCTTTTTTTAAAACGTACCAGAATCACTGACATACGCAGACCCATTATAATGAATGGGTCTGCTCACATGTCAGTGATTTTTCACTGCACGTGTCTCCGTGCGGCGTACCCGCGTGTGCGTGATTGCCGCACGGAGACATGTCCATTTTTTTTCTGGCATCACTGATGTTCCACGGACCACGGAGAGGTGTGGTCAATGAAACACGTGCCAGAAAAAAACGTGCTTTTAAAATAAAAATCATTTTTACTCACCAGGCGTCCAGCGATGTCCTCTGCAGCCCGTCCTCCCTGCTGCTTCTGAGCCGGCTCATTACTGTCGCGCATATTCATTATGCACGACACAGCCGACCCGGAAGCAGCTGCTGCGGGGGTCACCGCCGGCCGGATGCTGCACCGCGGGAGCGATCAGCACCATGGACAGCGGGAGCGCGCACAGGTGAGTTGTTTTCTAAGTGCAATCACGGGCCACGGAGAACGGAGCCCGGATTGCACTTAGACAACCCACGTGTGCCGTGAATCACGGCACACGCAGGGACATGTGCGTGTTTTACACGCCAGTGAAAAACGTCACTGTTTTTCACTGACGTGTGAAACGGGCCTAATGCAAAACTGTGGTGCAGTGTCCATCTGCAATTGATTTCTCATACCATAGCAGCATGCGGAATGAATCCCAGCATGCTGCGTTTGGCAGGGAATCTCAGCTCACACACCCCCATTCAAGTCTATGGGAGCATGTAAAACATTGCACTGCACTCGCATGTAAGCGCAGTGCCATGTACGAAGAGACATGCAGCGGAGGAGATGGGGAGAAAGAGTTTACACCCTCTTCTCCACACCTGTGATGCGATTGCAAGATTGCATCACAGTTGCAAGAGCATCGGCTGAAGCTCGCAGCAGAGGGTCATTAGCATATCGCTTCTGATGCTCTCGCATCGGAGGTTGTGCGCAAGTGGAACCGTACCCTAAAAATAATATTAGCAAATACCTACAATTAGAAATGGAGTATAGTTCTCCTGATATAGCGATGTCTCTTACCTCATGTGCAGAGCATTGCAGCTCAAGTATCCATGGTTACAACCATGAGCAAACAACTAACTGTTAGTATATGAGTAGACGAAACCATGGATAAGGTCCTGCAATGCCCTGCACATGAGGTAAGAGACATGGCTATATCAGGAGAACTATACTACATTTCTAATTGGAGCTATTTGCTAATATTATTATTAGTACACCTACTACATATTGGGATAGGATCCTGGAGATGGGAATAAAACTTTAAATCTGTCGATCAATGGGAGTCTCCGCCGTTAGGCTATGTCCGCACGTTGCTTTTTACCTGCTTTTTACTTGCTTTTTTGCTGCTTTTTCAACTGCAGCGTTTAATGCCAAAATGGTTGTGTTCTGCTTTTCAAGCAAAGTCTATGGGAATTTGGGTTTCTTGTCCGCACTATGCAGTTCAAACTGCAGCCTTTTTGTTGCAGAACTTTGGTCAAAAACTCAGCTTTGCAGTGCAAAACCCAAATGGCAAAAACAATTGACATGTCAATTGTTTTTGCCATTTGGGTTTTGCACTGCAAAGCTGGGTTTTTGACCAAAGTTCTGCAACAAAAAGGCTGCAGTTTGAACTGCATAGTGCGGACAAGAAACCCAAATTCCCATAGACTTTGCTTGAAAAGCAGAACACAACCATTTTGGCATTAAACGCTGCAGTTGAAAAAGCAGCAAAAAAGCAGGTAAAAAGCAACGTGCGGACATAGCCTTAGAACCCCACCAATTAAGAAGTTATGGCCTATCATGTGGAATATTGCTATAAGCGATACTAAACTGTCACCGGGATCTATCCATGAATTTTTTTTTTTACTAACAACTAAAAGGCAGGTATCTAATTACCTGCCTGTGTAAGGCTGAGACCGCACTTTGCGTTCTATTCTGCAGTGCGTAAGTCACTGCGTGTGCGTCTCAGAATGCAGCCGAAAAAGCTGCGTTCTGAGACTCATTCGGCAGAACGCAAAGTGCGGACATTCCTGGTGAGAATTCATGCGTTCTGGATGCTTTCTCTGCCATAGACAGAATGGGAAAAGCATCCAGAACGCACATTTTTTACAGAACGCACCCACTCGGCTCTGCAGCATCCCCATAGACTTGCAGCAGAGCCGAGTGGGACCGCACTGTCACTGTCATGGCTGGCTGTGGACAGTGCCGTGCAATCAGAATGAACTCGGATGAACCTCACCCGATTTCATTGTGATCGCGCGGCTCTGTGCGTGTGCCGTGGCTTGATTTGCAGTCACACGTGAAGGACTCACCTGTGATTGCAAATCCCCTGAGTGACTGCAGTGAGCCGCGCGATCAGCTGTGCTTTTACTCAGGTTACTCTCTGCCACAGCTGCAGTCCTCCACCGGAGAGCGGTGGCCGCGTGTAACCACAGTGACAGCACAGCTGATCGCGCGACTCACTTCAGTTGCTGCATGGAGCTCACAGGAGCGGTGGTGTTCTACTGCCTATCCTTTCAGATTCCGATGTAGCAGAGCTGGAAGCGTCGGGGGACCTTGCGTGGATTACGTCGGACCTGGAGGTGTTTTTGAGGGGTTAATAAACTGGTGAAAGAGGGTGTTTTTTTGTCTTTCATTACAAATAAATGATTTTTTGGATGTGTGTGTGTTTATAAACAATAATAACAAAAAGAATAAACAACAATAATTATCCCTGACAATGCAACTACGGCCCTTAAACTGGCAGAATAAATTGCTAGTATAATAGCTTTGTAACAATGAGCTTGGATGTTCAATGCAGACGTGCTGCAAATATCTTTGCACTAGTGGGACAATACAGAAGTCCAACAGCCACGTTTAGGATGCCACTAAGTTCACTCAGTGTTTGCTAGTATAATGGCTTAGTAACAATGAGTTTGAGTGTGCAAAGGGCAGGAGGGTACAGTGGCAGGGTTGTGGGTCTCTGGGTAGAGGAAAGGAAGCCTGCCTTTCTATCCCTCCTAATGGGGAAATGCAACGAGGAAATCCCTGACCTTAGCTACACAGACGCTGTCATCTTGTGTAGCTGTTAAACTCTGTTTTCACGGACCTGTCACCTATGGCTCTGACCCTGCTAGAATCCCTATTCTGTACAGCGCTGTGTATGGAGCGTACACAGCAGTATCGGAGATAGGAGCTGCGCCAGCGGTGACTGACACCAAGGACGCAGAAGGCAGATAATGGCGTGCTGGAGGAAAATGTCCGTTTTTATAATGCAGGGACATGTGACATGGACATCCTATCACACATGCCGTTGCTTCTCTGGCTAAAAGTCCACTTAGCTGTGTGTGTGTCTGGGATTGGCTGACATGCTGGCCCGCCCCACTACACGCGCGCGCTTAGGGAAGGAAGACAGGGGAAAAAAAAAAAAAAATGGTGAGTCCCTACACTGAATTAGTTAGAAAAACCACAAAGACCTATATCAATATGTTTTTTTGATATAGGTCTTTGTGGTTTTTCTAACTAATTCAGTGTAGGGACTCGCAAGTGTGAGAATCCTTGACGAACGGATTGCGAGCTTACATATTTTGGGCCGAAATATAAACTAATATCTCACTATTTGAGGTATGGCACATTTTATCCATTTTTGCAGGATGTGTGTGGACCTTTTGAATTCAGGTGGTTAAATGGTGAGCCTGTCATGTGTTATGTACTCATAGTACTCATAGTGCTAACTAACCCGCCTGGACCTGGTGTTGTGCGTCATTTATAGGCCTTAATTCAGACACTGTGCGTCTCGTGTATCCGTGCGAGATGCACCTATATAGTGCTGTTTAGCCCGCCTGACCTGGGTTTCTGGCGTCATTTATAGGTTACAGTTCAGACACTGTGCATTTCACTCATTATATGATGGGCTCCCAGTGCAAGCCTTATTAGTGTGCATGTCTTATGCTAAGCAGCCGCCCCCCCCCCCCCCCTAGTGTGGAGGTTGAGTGGCTGTGACATCAGCATCTTGCACCTTGGCTGCAGCCATCTTTGAGGAAGGCTCACCACATTCTGTGTGTGCACATATCATTTGTCTTGGCTCCTTATTGGTGTTTTTTCGTGGTGGCAAACGGGATAATATGTGCGGGGTTGATGTCAGCTCCAGCTGGCATCAAGCCCTGGTATTAGTAATGGGTGGCGTCTAGCAGACACCCCCATTACTAATCCAGTAGTTGAAAGGAGATTAAAGACATTTATTTGAAAAAAAAAAAAAAAAATCCGACTCCAGCCCTCGTTCACCAATTTATTTGTTTATAAAAAAAAAATAGAAAAGGTCTGCCGTAATCCATGGTGAGGTCACACGACGTTCCCCAAAAGCAACCTGAAAAGACATAAAAAGAGAAAATTATTCAATAAAATAAAGACAAGAGACACCCTCTTTTCCAATTTATTTCCCTATCAAAGCCCTAAGCCTGGTCCGCCGTAATCCAATTAGGGGGGTCCCATGTCGATCCCATACTGCTAGCACATTCAATAGAGAACCAAAGTTCCCCATTGTTTGTGAGATCAGCCCCTGCAGGCACACATACACTGTTGTGTATGCTTCCCTGCGGTGACCTGGACCTCATAGCACAAGTCACTGCAGGGTTGTCCTTATCAGTGTGTGTGCAGACACGGCAGTGATGTCACGGGTTAATCAGAGTTCTCAATGAACTCTGATGAACCTGTGAAGTCACAGCCCCTACACTCGCGGTAGCATGGGTGTCACTGGGGTGTTGTGACGCCCCTGGACTATCAGATCGTCACAGGGTATTGTACAATCTGCCCTCCTGTGCAATATCCACCTCTTCCTTGGTTTTGGGTCCCTAACCACATGGTGTTGCCTACATCAGCTAATCAAATCCTAGATACACCCTGCACCCCACCCACCAAACACACCAGTGGACGGCCTGAGTGGAATAGGGTTGCCCACCTGGGGGGGTTGCAGAAGACTTCAGGGGTGTCAGTAGGAGAGAGTCAAGCTTGAGGAGTGAAAGTGAGAGGAGGTCAGGAGCAGGGCTCCTGAAGAGTAATCTAGGTGTCAGACGGTGGTCTGAGCCTAGAGGAGCTGGACCCCTGGTCGCAGGGGATTGTGGCAAGGGGCATGGAACTGTCAAGGAGGACAGCTGGCGGCCTTGCACCATCACCGGGCTGGGACCAAGGCACGACTGGGTACGTGGACCCTAGGTCAGGGAGTAGCTTCAGGGAACCTGACAATTTGCCCGAGGCGAATAGAGTCTTCAAGAGCCGTTCCTACCCGCTTCAAAATCGGGGTATTAGTGCAACGAGGGTGATAGGACTTTCCACTGAAACGGTCCAGAAAATCCCAAGCGTGAACCCTGAGAGCAAGCTCCCACACTTAGCCATAGTGGGGAGCGGGACCTGGCAGGTTTCATACCACTGGGACCACCCAAGAAGTAAACTTAGTGACAGGAGGCAGGTCACGGATCACCAGGCAGCACCATTGGGGACAGGACCCGAACTAGCTCCCCTCAGCGGCAGCGGTATCCAGAACTTTGGTCTATCCAGTTGTCAGTGTCAACTTAATGGACTGAGTGAGTACGCAGTGACCTCTTTGCATCCAACGGCACTCCCCTACCATCACTGAGCCCCGGGGAGTCCCCCACCTACCCGTTGAGGGTCACAACACCTGGCTGCCCCTGTTCCATCACCCCCGGGTACTCCCAACTGCAGTGGTGGTACTCCAAATTACCACATACCACGGGTGGCATCACAAACTCTATAATCCCTTGTAAATACCCCCCTTCATTTGAGTGGCCGTACGGCCCCCGGGTCCTGAGACCCTCAAGCCACCGCGGTTCCGGATCCGAGCAGCTCGGCTGCTGGCACGGGGGCGGCACATTTTTAGGGTGTCATCGGAGTTTCTTAGATAATCTGATGACCCCCTGACATCACTGCTGGATACTTACCTGTCCTGTGACTGCTGCTGCTTCTAGCAAATCAGTGCAGTTCATATGCAATGAGTCTAATGAGCAGGGGTTGGAAGCAAGTGTCACCAACACCAAAGACTGCAGCACTGGAGACAAGCGAGTATGCAAAATCATTTTTTTCAAAGACACGTGTTTTCTCCAGTATGTGTCACACTGATGTCACACGGATAACATCAGTGTGCAATCCATGTGACACCCGTGCTGCCGGAGAAGAAAAACGGACACGTGTCTGTGCGTGCGGGGGCACGCGGGGTCACACAATCCGTGTGAGTAACACCATAGAATGACATGGGTAAGTGTGACATCCGTGTTAAAAATGGATGTCACATGTACCTGAAACACGGACGTCCAAAACCGGCCTAATTGATAGCTGGCTCCTTGCAGATAGACAGCAGGGAGACAGCTATCAGCATGACATTGGTAGTCATGCTCCGATTACAGAGCAGAGCTGGAGAGAAGCTGCTGCTCTGTAGACATGACGTCAGCAGAAGCTGCAGAGTCACTGGCAGGAACAGTCTGTGACCACTCTTTGCCAACAGAGATTTTTTGCTAACTGCTTGCTAGGTACCTAGTAAAAAAAGTTAAGTCCTGGAAAAGCCCTTTAAAGGAATCTGTAACGGGGTGCCAGGGGTGCCTCGGGGGTTGTAGTCGTGGCCCCATTTTCTATCAGGCTAACCCCCGGCTCCGCCGTCACTATTGGGACAGGGGATTGTTCTGTGGGGCAGAGTGTGGTGTAAAAGAGCATACTTTCAGCCGCAGGAAGACTCCTCAGGCAGGGATCAGATAAACCAAACGACATCTTTATTGCACAGAGTTTCACAGACAGCTCAATGCACGGATTTTGTAGCGCACGGTCACAATTCCTGTCCGGGGAAATCTTTCCTTGTTGTCTCCTCTAGTGGGGATGTGCCCGGCTACTCCACTTCACCTAGGCTCCCACTCCGGCTAACACAGACTGGACCCACACCAATTCTGCTTCACCCTTGAGGACACTTCTTCTCTTCTTCCCTTCTTTCTTTCTTTCTGCCCACTCAGCTCCACACTCTGCCCCTGGCTGTTCCTTCTCCCCCGTCCCGGAATCAACTGCCTCTCACACACACACTTCTCTCCCTTCCCCCTAAGCTGCCGGCTCCTCCTCCCTCCTGCACAGTTTCTATGGGGACAGCCGTCCCACCCGGCCTCTAGGGGAAACCCACTAAAACAGTGCAATTACAATAAAACATCAACATAATACATCAACAGCTTGTCTACCCTAGCGGGGGTATCTTCAGGGGGAAACACTGCACCTTTTTGTAAGGGGTCTGCCCACCCCTTACATTCCTCCCCTCTTTCTGCCTAAGCCTCCTGGCAAGGCTCGAACCTGTAAAACACAAGTTAGCAGCAAGGCAAACTTTGGATAAAACTTTAAAACCTTCATAAACAAAGTCAACCCCTGAGCGCACAAGTTCTGCGCCTGGAGTCCCTCCTGGGAGCTCCCGGTCTTTGTAGACAGTGTGCCTGGAGGCCGTTACAGCACTCCCGGTCTTGGCTGGTCTTCTGCCCGGAGGTATTCACAGCACTCCCGGTCTTTGAAGGCAGGAGTACAAACAACAAAGTCTTCCTTAACAACACGGAGGGAGCCCCTGGCTCAGTCCAGCATCAGGCTCCTTCCGGGCTCATAGCTTAAACATGGTTGCAAACTGTGGAACTTCTCCGGCTCTTTAACAATGCCGGTATTCAACACGAACATGTCCATTACCTCCGGTCATTACGGGTCACTCGGGATGGTATGCGCGCTGCCATTCGGCCCGCTGAGCCCTCACATACTCGGAAAGGGACTGACCTGGCAAGCGGCGCAGCCTCCGGAATGGTTCGTAGTTGATGGGTGGTTCTGGTGCCTCTGCCTCCGGTTTTGCCTCCTCAACCCCCGACGGGGGTGACGGGGTCGCTGAACGGGACGGCTGGGGACTGCCCATGACGATCACCGGGTGTGTGACCAGGCTCTGGTGAATTGCCAACACTGCCGGGGTCCCCTTCTCTGGGTCAGCACTCAGTCCTGTCATGACTTCTGGCGACACCGCCAGCGTGTTTCTCGGATGTAGCTGCGCCGTGTAGGTGGCCCGGACTTCAGTCGAGGTCTCATCGGTCGCGGCGTCCCAGGTAGTGACCCATGTTACTTTTGTGGGCCGCTCCGGTCCTTCTGGCACAGCCGGTAGGGCAAGGGTAAGTCCTTCCGCGGCCGCAGTCTGCTTCGGGCGTCCTCTGCCCAGGCTGGTTGCTACCAGCGCGCCCACTGCAGCATGCTGTTTTCTCGGAGTCAGTCTCTGTGTTGTCGTTTCTTGCAATGGCGCCGGGGACAGTGGAGATACTGGAGAAGGTGGAGGTGGGCCTTCTTTTCCCGCTCTTGGGTACACTCCACCCCCAGTCTCGCACATCAAGTCGACCCGGCCAAGGCGGCTCTTCTTTTTTTCTGTAACGCCGCCCACTTCACATATCTTCATCAGCATCCTGGGGCCAGCACCTCCCCTCTTTGAGCGGCGCACTCCGTACTTCTTTTTCTTCACCGGCCAGCCCCAGGCTCTTCTTTTGGCGCCAATTCTTCGCGCGCTCACTGTGTCCATGAAGACGGCGGCCATCTTGCCGCCATCTTGTGCCCGGTCCAACGCCTTGGGCACCACTTGTTCTTCCCACCACGGGATCGGGACTCTTCACCAATAATCCAGATCCTGTGCCCTAGGCACCATTTTCTCTCCGTCTTCTTGGATCGGGACCCCTTGCATATAATCCGGATCCTGCCGACTACGCCACATGTAACGGGGTGCCAGGGGTGCCTCGGGGGTTGTAGTCGTGGCCCCATTTTCTATCAGGCTAACCCCCGGCTCCGCCGTCACTACTGGGACAGGGGATTGTTCTGTGGGGCAGAGTGTGGTGTAAAAGAGCATACTTTCAGCCGCAGGAAGACTCTTCAGGCAGGGATCAGATAAACCAAACGACATCTTTATTGCACAGAGTTTCACAGACAGCTCAATGCACGGATTTTGTAGCGCACGGTCACAATTCCTGTCCGGGGAAATCTTTCCTTGTTGTCTCCTCTAGTGGGGATGTGCCCGGCTACTCCACTTCACCTAGGCTCCCACTCCGGCTAACACAGACTGGACCCACACCAATTCTGCTTCACCCTTGAGGACACTTCTTCTCTTCTTCCCTTCTTTCTTTCTTTCTGCCCACTCAGCTCCACACTCTGCCCCTGGCTGTTCCTTCTCCCCCGTCCCGGAATCAACTGCCTCTCACACACACACTTCTCTCCCTTCCCCCTAAGCTGCCGGCTCCTCCTCTCTCCTGCACAGTTTCTATGGGGACAGCCGTCCCACCCGGGCTCTAGGGGAAACCCACTAAAACAGTGCAATTACAATAAAACATCAACATAATACATCAACAGCTTGTCTACCCCAGCGGGGGTATCTTCAGGGGGAAACACTGCACCTTTTTGTAAGGGGTCTGCCCACCCCTTACAAATCTGTCAGTAGGCTGTTGCTATGTAAGCTTAGGACAGCATGTAGTAAGAGTTAATAAAAAAAAATGAAAAAAATCAACTGTGCTTCTTTTATCAGTGTGTTGTGCAACTGATTACAAAAACTAAAGGATTTATTACCCTGTGATTACAATTACAGGACTAGAAACTCAAATGCAGGGCAGTCTGGTACGCCCCCTCCTGTGATTGACACCTCACAGTCAATGTACAATCTCTATTGAGAGCCTGGTATGGGCGGGGGCAGCTCTCAGCTCTGCTGTGTTCCTGAAATCGAAATTCTTAGATTACTGGCTGAAGCTGTTCTGAAACAATCAATGTGATACATCGTTGGATACAGAATCTCCTTACCTACATTATGCTGCTGTCAGATGAGGTAGAAAAAAACCTGCTGACAGATTCCCTTTATTTATTAATGTTTAAAGTTTCTACCAGGAGGATCTCACCCCTCCAATTATTTATATGCACATGTAGCTCTTTCAAAGACAAGTCCAACAATATCTTTACATGGCCAGTCCGTTCCTCCACTATTAGGAAATCAGCATTGGAATTAATATGCAAATGAGGCTGAAGAGCATGGTGGATCTAAAGCCTCTGTCACTCCAGCTTAATTCCCCACCAATCGCTGCCTCATCCTGCTTCACTGACACTCTCTATGCTGTATGACTACAGGTAAGGCTAAGTTCACATTTCCGTTGATTTGTATCAGTCACATGCGTCGCTTGACGCATGTGACTGATGCGCTGTTCAACGCTGTACAACGGATGACAAAGAACAGAATTCTTTGTCGGATTCCGTTGTGTGCGGGGGGCGGAGTTCGGGGGCAGAGCCGAGCGGGGGGCGGGGCCAGGCGCTGAGGATGTCAGTGGAAGTGCTGCGGTCTGCATGGCTGGGGACAGGTGAGTGTATCTGTGAGTGAGTGAGTGTGTGTATGTGCATGTATGTATGTATGTATGTATGTGTGTGCACATGCAAAGTGCGGGAGGGGGCGGAGCCGAGCGGGGGGCGGGGCCAAGCGCTGAGGATGTCAGTGGAAGTGCTGCGGTCTGCATGGCTGGGGACAGGTGAGTGTATGTGTGAGTGAGTGTGTGTATGTGCATGTATGTATGTATGTATGTATGTGTGTGTGTGCACATGCAAAGTGCGGGAGGGGGCGGAGCCGAGCAGGGGGCGGGGCCAGACGAGGGTGTCAGTGCTTGTCTGCATGGCTGGGGACAGGTGTGACAGCTGCACACGTAACCAGCCTAAATATCGGGTAACAGCAAAGCACCCGATGTTTACCTTGGTTACCCGATATTTACCTTGGTTACGGGCCTACACCGCTTAGCGCTGGCTCCTTGCACCGTAACCAGGGTAAATATCGGGTAACCAACCAAAGCTGGTGACGTGTGCAGGGAGCCAGAGAGCATGCGCAGCGAAATCCGACGGATCTCGCTGCTCAAAAAACGTTACATGCTGCGTTCCTCCCGCCCGGCGGTCAGTCGTTCCACGACTGATCAGTCGGGCGGAGGGTGCAACGCAGCATCATCAGTCCCAATCCGCTGCTCACACAAGTCTATGGGAGCAGCGGAATCCGCTAAACGGATTCCGCTGTTTACAAGAGCAGCGGATTGTGACTGATAGATTTTAGCGGAAATGTGAACTTAGCCTAAAAGAGTCATCACCAGCCAAGCAGGAGGGTAATGCTGTTGCCGGGTGACAGGCATTGGGTACTTAAAGGGGTATTCCCATCTCCAAGATCCTATCCTAATATGTAGTAGGTGTAATAATAATAATATTAGCAAATACCTCCAATTAGGGAACCGTGCCAGGCCAGCTGTGACATCCCAAACTCGTCTACACCGCCATGGTGACGAGTAATCCCCCCAAGACCCCCGTGGGCGCGTCATATCTATAGCTACAATATGTATTGATATTTACCAGGGCCCAGAGTATAGGGAGCACTTTTGTCATTTAGAAGCCTCCACCACACTCTCAAACAATTATTATTATTATTATTATTAGTATTATTATTAGTATTAGCATAATAAAATGTTATTATTTAGAAGCTGCGTGATACACTTAGGTTATTGTTATATATGTTAGATTTAATCCAAGACATTTTTCCTAAAAAATCTGAACGAAAGGAAAGGTTGGCTCTCAATCAGCACTGCCTGCCACTGTTGTGCAGACTGAACTGCTGCTGCGGGTGGATTGGCACTGTTGTCATTCAGTGGTGCTAATCCTCAAATTTAGGCAAGGCCATGTGGCTGCAACACTGTTATAGATCATATTTGGTACCACGTTTAATATTAACTTGTGATAAAAAAAACCCTGCTAATATAATGCACCTAATTCTGAGCCTAGTATGCAGAATACGGTTACCATTTCTGATATGATCCACCTGTCATACTGGCGCTGGGAACTAGGTCATGTGGCTTGTCTGTATGAAGCACTATAATGGGAAACTCTGGTGCCTACCCCAGTTTCTCTTTAATGATACTTCTTGTATTATGCAGACCGAGGGATAAAATTACATTGACGTCCAGTGAATAAGCCGATTGGCAGGGAAGGGGTTAAAAGCGACAGTTTTTTCACATACATCATAATGTCTGCTGGCTGGAGGCACTGAGATGTATTGCACAGAAAATTCCAGTGTCTTATTTCTACAAACCTAAGTTTAGCTCATGTGTCTGTAATAAAAATACAGATGACGACTGGCACCAATGTTAGTGACAGAAGTCCATCTGTGTGATGAGGCTGGATAGTATTTGTTCTGGTGTAAAGAAAGTAAAAAGTCGTGAAAAGGTTAAAAAAAATTAATAATAATCATAAATATTATATATACAGTGTATGTATGTATGTGTGTGTATATATGTATATATATATATATATATATATATATATATATATATATATATATATATATATATATATATATATATATATATATATATATATATATATATATATATATATATATATATAATATAGCTGCCCCTAGGTATCCCTAGTGCTGGGGGGGTGACTAGGGTTTTGTTGGCTCGGTGTAACCCTGTGATGGATGGTGTTATGTGGGGGCCTATTTTGTGTGTGACCACCTGGCGGCGCTAGAGCGTCACATACCCCCTTGGTTTAATACAGACCGTCCGCGGGCTGTCCGACCACTGACATTTTATTTTTTCTGCACCTATAGGTAGAAAAAAATAAGAGAAACATAACATATTAAAACATTTAAAACATTTCTTCCCTTTCGGGAGGCACATTTCTTAAACGTTGCAACAACCGGACCGCTTTCCTATTGCACCCGCCACCCAAGAAAGCCTGTTCCCTGGTGCCACCTCTAAAACTGGTGGGCACCCCTTTCCCAAGTCCAGAACAATTCCGGGTGACGTCCACACGGACCAGGTAAAAAGTTCCTTACCCGGTAGTCCTTGGCAAGGGCCCCTAAGTCCAGGGACCCCTGGCCTGGAGGTTAGTCACCGGTTTTGGTGGTGACTGGGCCTCGGCCTACTCTACCGCAGGCCCTTCCTCCAATCAGCCTCTCCAGAGACCGTATCGGTGCTGAACAAGAAAGTGGATGGGGGTATTCTCAAGGCCCAAAAGTTTTTGGGTTGGCCTGCCAGCTCTCAGCCTTGGTCCATTTTAAATCGTAGAATTTTTCAACAGGGGGTTAAACAACGGGGGGTAGCCGGGAAACTGCTACCTTACTCTTTCTCTGTAGCTGGAGATGTTGGGGGGGGGGGGGTGGAGGCACAGCTGCCCATCAATCTACACCCACTTTTTCACATCTAGGGCGAACCACCCCCTCTCTCCACAGTGCCGGGTGTATGAGACCATATCTCTGGGCTCCAGGTCTCGAACCGGGTGTCCTGTGGGCAGTTGAGGGGCTACATCCCTCCGGGACACGAAGATTTCGGCATCCATGCCTGGCTCATAAATGAACCCCCATCCCTTTTGGGGGTTAAAATGGTGGACCTGCCCACGGTAAATCGAACCCCGCACCCGGAATGCGGCTTGCCGGAGGTGGTCCTTCTCTTGATATGTCCGGGACAACACCTCTGCTTTTTCTTTTCTCCCTGGCAGCAATCTCCTTCTTGAGCTGTCTCTGTTGCCGCTCCCAGTACGGAGCGCGGTCTTCAGACTTCTCCCCCTGCTCGGGAGCTCGGCTCACGCGGACAACCTCAGTGCCAGCTACAACCGGCTCCATTCTCGGTTGAGGGCTCCGCTCCACATTAGCCTGCTCTGCTCCCCTGCAGGTATATCTTGGCTGTCCCACAGCCGAGACCTGGTACGGGTCGGCAGTCTGGGTCACTGCTGCAGCTGAATTCCGGGTTGGTTTTGCTTCTGATGCGGCCGGGCAGGCTGCCGGGGCCAGTGTCGTCATCTTAGGCGCGGCCAGGCACGGGGCCGGATGGGATGTCTTCCGGGCTTTGGGCCGGCGCGGAGCTGCTATGGGTGCCGGAGCGGTGGCGTGCTCGTGGCCCGAGGTCCCCGTTGCCGGGATCTTGCAGGTAGATGCAACGGGTTCCGCTGCTGTGGCTTGGGGCAGCGGACCGATTGGGGCACTAGCTGCAGGTGCAGGCGGCGAGGGAGGCGACGTGGCGGACGGGGGCAGACCGAGCTCCTCACCGATTGGGCCGGTTCCGGTGGAACATAGGGGCGTGGGTTGTTTACCCGCTCCTCCGAGGCCATCTCCTTTTTGCGTGCCCGAACGGCTGCAGCCAGGTTCCCCATCTCGGCCGTCCATCTGGCCAGCAGGTAGTTGCCTTGGGCCTGGATTTTGAGGTACATCCGTGCAGTCTGGGCTTCCACCCAGTCAGCAGTCCCGGGAGCAGGCTCCTCCTTGGTCGGGTTTCCGGACCGGTGAGACATCCTCTCTTGATGGTTTCCAGGAACGGAAGATGGCAGAGTCCTGGTGTCCCTGCCTCTTATTTCTTCGGGTCACATGCGCAGTTTCCGCCCTCCCCCCTGGTTGTTCGGTAGCAGTCTCTCAGCGTGACTCTCTGGCTTCCTCTTTCTCTTCCGGTTTTTGGAGTTACCAGCATCCGCCCGAGTTCCCAGGGGGCGGGGTTTCCTCTTTGCACTCTTTCTCGGGGAAGAAGACGCTGGGTTGTCGTTTTTCGCGCCCAAAGATGGCGGCAAAATGGCGGCTTTTCAAAATTTTTACAGCGGAGCACTGCTGACAGTTCAGAACAAGGCGCACTTCCATCAGGTAGGTGGATGGGTTACAATCCTGTTCGTGACACCAGGTTTTGAGGTGTGCCGCCCCCACGCCAGCAGCCGGGCTGCTCGGATCCGGATCCGCAGTGTGGCTCGAGGGATCCTCCGGACCCGGGGGTCGCGCGGACACTTCAAATAAAAGGGGAACGTATATGTATGGGGATTGCCGTGAACACTTGGTGACGCCACCCACGGTGTGTGGCGAGATGTAGCACCACTGCTGCTGTTGGGGAGCACCCAGGGGCAATGGGATGGCAGCTGGATATTAACCCCTCCGTGGGTAGGGATGGATGCCCCGGGGCCCAGAGTCTCTGTGCTGAGGATGGTGGTTGCAGGGGCCGGCGCACCCGGTCAGACCGGGAGATGCTGGTGTACTCACAGTCAAATGAATCACACAAGTCCAACGGTAAACCAAGTGCCAGTGGCCGGCCGCCGCGGCCGGGTGTATTCTGGTCCCTCACCCGGGGTGATGGTCTGTGTCACTTTCCTCTGCACTATTTTTAGTTCTCTTTGGACTTCTCGGTATGGAACACGGGAGTCCGCTCCCATAACTACAGGTGGGAGCCTTGCCCGCAGACACTGACCCATGGGATCTAAAGGGGTCCTGGCGAATGCCCTATCCCCCGCGGTGGGCTGCTGGTCTGCTTCTTTTGGGACTTTGGGTGGGACAGGACCTGTAATTCTGTCCTCAACTGGTGAATTAACAAAGCCGGTGGTTCCGGTCTCTGCTTCAGGGTCCAGTTACCCCCTCTGTGCACGGTTTCCGGGTCGGTTCTCTGGTGTCGGTACCGACGGGCTCCTACCCTGTCCCGGTCCAACTCTGATCTCCGGCAGCCATCTTCCCGTCTCCTGACAGACACGGACCACCGTCTGACACCTAGCCAGTACGCTGGGGCTCCAACCCCGACGCCTTTTCTCTCTGGCTTCCACTCCAACACTTCACTTTCTCCTCTTCTCTCCTGCGCAGCACTCAACTGAACTTCACCTTCAAACTGAAAACTCTCTACTTTTCCCGCCCCGGGTTCTCTAGACCCCTAGGTGGGCGTTTTCCTTCTGCCTGGTCCCGCCCACTTGTGTGCCTTTCCTACCCTGGGGGGGGGTGACTAGGGTTTTGTCGGCTCGGTGTAACCCTGTTAGGGATGGTGTTATGTGGGGGCCTATATTGTGTGTGACCACCTGGCGGCACCAGGGCATCACATTTCCCTCTGCAAACCTAAACTCCTGACATCTGAACTCAGTTCTGTTTCTGACCTGATCTTGATCCTGCCTCTTCAGTGACTTGACTTCCCGGTTAGATCCTGACTGCTTGACTATTCTATTGCCCCCTGGTGGTTCGCCTGTGAACTGCCTGCTGAAGTTACTCTGTTGTACTTCAGCCTCCTTTCTGTTAGTGTTACTTTGATTCTCCTTCACTACTATGCTGCCACCCAGTGGGGAATACGCTGTACTACTTCTTACCAGCCCTTTGTACAGAATGACACTGGCCCTCTGAAACTTATGACCAAGGTTACCCTGTCCTTGGGGGGAGAATTCTCTTTTTATCATGGCAGCACGTTTAGACTCTGCATCCGCTGCCAAATTTATCCTTCAAGATTTGGTTAGTCAACTTCAGCTCCCTACACAATGGTTAGATCAACGCCTGGCTATTAGCTTTATGGATGGTCTGCTTCTTCCGGAGCCTGTGCAATACAGCCAGAAACATTGCAAGTTGGCCTGCATTTAAAAAAGTCTTGTTCTTTATGTTACTCAGATCCATGAATTCCGTTCCCCTAAGTCTCCCATGGCTACGTATTCACGCACCAGTTATTGACTGGTCCACCGAGCATGTGCTTCACTGGGGACTGTATTATGCTGCCAACTGCCTCACCAGGGTCTCACACAAGGCTTCGCTCTCCCTGTGTCTTTGAATTTGCTTTACTGCCCATTCATTATTGTACCATGTTATAGTACTTCCAAAAGAACTTAGCCATGTCCCATATAAGCTATAAGGTAGACAAGAAAGAGGTACTCATGTCTCTGTCTCTGTTCCTGAGGAGTCTGCTGCGAACATCTGCGCTCCTATTATACCTGAAGGGTTTCTCCGTTGCTCTGGCCAGATAAGGAGTGGTCTAAGAGGGGGGGTACTGCCATGCCCGTGACTTGCACGTCTGGTAAATGCCGCTCTTCTCCTCCTAGTGTCAGTGTTACACCTGTGACTCGCGAGGCTGGTAAACACCACTATGTGTCCTCTAGTATCAGATCGCATTGTGAGTTGCTTCTGGCAACACATCCAGCACTGTTACGTCCTCCTGTTTCTGGAGAGTCTTTACCCAACTGCTGTAAGGCAAGGTCAGTCTCTGCAGGAGTGTAATTACTTGCCTACTGTAAATGTTGCAGCTTTGGCCTATAGGTCCAGTCACACTAAGCAACTTACCAGCGATCCCAACAACGATAGGGATCGCTGGTAAGTTGCTAGGAGGTTGCTGGTGAGATGTCACACTGCGACGCTCCAGCGATCCCACCAGCAACCTGACCTGGCAGGGATCGCTGGAGCGTGGCTACACGAGTTGCTGGTGAGCTCACCAGCAACCAGTGACCAGCCCCCAGCGCTGCGTGGAAGATGCTGCGCTTGGTAACTAAGGTAAATATCGGGTAACCAACCCGATATTTACCTTGGTTACCAGCTCACGCAGCTACACGTGCAGAGAGCAGGGAGCAGCGCACACTGAGCGCTGGCTCTCTGCTCTCCTAGTTACAGCACACATCGGGTTAATTACCCGATGTGTGCTGCAGCTACATGTGCACAGAGCAGGGAGCAGCGCACACTGCTTAGCGCTGGCTCCTTGCTCTCCTAGCTGCAGGACACATCGGGTTAATTAACCCGATGTGTCCTGCAGCTACATGTGCACAGAGCAGGAGCCGGCACTGACAGTGAGAGCGGTGGAGGCTTGTAACAAAGGTAAATATCGGGTAACCAAGGACAGGGCTTCTTGGTTACCCGATGTTTACATTGGTTACCAGCCTCCGCAGAAGCCGGCTCCTGCTGCCTGCACATTTAGTTGTTGCTGTCTCGCTGTCACACACAGCGATCTGTGCTTCACAGCGGGACAGCAACAACTAAAAAATGGCCCATGACATTCAGCAACAACCAACGACCTCACAGCAGGGGCCAGGTTGTTGCTGGATGTCACACACAGCAACATCGCTAGCAACGTCACAAAAGTTGTTCGTTAGTAGCGATGTTGCTAGCAATGTTGCTTAGTGTGACGGGGCCTTATCCGCTGGTAGTAGTGGATTAATTCGACAGCTCCTCCTTTCACACCTTGCCTGAATGTAGGTACATGTGAGTTCCTGTTATGAGCTCTGGCTGAAAGCCCTTCTGTTTGACTCTTCCGAAACTGACTCAGCTTGACTTCCATTTACCCAATTTATGTGAATATGTTGTCTCCTGAACCAGTCCTATCCACCCTGACTTGGATCGTCTAACTAAGATTTTTGCCTTTGTCCGCCTGTACCTCGTACACTAGCCTTAACCCGTTGGTCAGCTGCTGCAGACCTGGGGATTGCCCTAGAGTGGTACTTATCAACTACCTGGTCAAGCCCCTCCTCAGCATCAGAGGCTCTAAAGAAAACAGGGTACTCACCTTGTTATGCCCCTCCAAGGTAAGCCCAGCCAGTGGAAAAGTGGGTCCATATCCGCCAACCGTTACTAGGTGTTTCAGTATCTAAGGCTACCTTGAAGATAAGGCTTCAAGAGAGCAAAGAGAGGGTTTACCACGAGGTGCAATCTATTTATCAGCCTTAAAAATAGAAAGGCCAGATTAGACTTTGACAAAAGAAGATCAAAGAAGCCGCCCAGTTCTGGAAAAGCATTATTCGGACAGCTGAAACCAGGATCAACGTGTACGGTACGGCTCATGATCCAAAGCACATCACATCTTCTGTGACACATGGTGGATGATGATCGGGTATGCATGGCTTCCACTGGCCCTGGGTCACTAGTGTTTATTTATGATGTGACTGAAGACAGAAGCAGCTAGATGAATTCTGACATATACCAGTCGATATTTTATGCTCAAATTCAACCAAATCCAGCAAGGTTGAGTGGACGGTGCTTCACGGGGCAAAGTGGGTTGTAGCAATATTCATAGTTATGACCATAATGTTGCTGCTTTTTAGGAATATTTTGAAAATGAGTGCACAGAAAATGAGCATTGCATGTACAATTTAAGTGTTTACTGCAAGGAGGTTTACTGTTTTATTTTCACTAGATTTCATCCATGACTTTTCCATCACCTCTGATAGGAATCATTAAAATGGTAAAGTGGTGACTAGCACAGGACAATACGAAGCATATTAATGGTGTCCTCCAAACTGCAGAAAAAAATATGCACAGATTTTAGGGCACATGTCACATTTCATTCAAGCTATTTACTGCACCCTTAGCAGTACACATTTTACATGGTATAAATTGCAGCATAATCACATTTTTTTCCATGATATCTGCAACAAAAAGTTTACCCATATGTAAAAACGGCCTTAGGCTGCATTGAATGTTGTTTTTATACATTAGGTTGATTGAGGTCTTCCTTGCTAGACTAATGTTAGAATTATTTCTTGTGCTGACAATTGTACATTTTTGCTTTGCAGGTTTTTCTTGATTTTGTTTTACATTACAATACATTGTGCATACATTGATGAACAATTTCTAGGTTAGTACCCTATCACCACCTTGACCTAATCCTGCAATGTGTCCTTGTGACGCCCTGGACTATCAGGTCGTCACAGGGTATTGTGCAATCTGTCCTTCTGTGCAATATCCACCTCCTCCTTGGTTATGGGTCCCCAACTAAATGGTGTTGCCTACAACAGCTAGTAAAATCCTAGGTACACTCTGCACCGCACCCACCAGACACACCAGTGGACGGCCTGAGTGGAATAGGGTCGCCCACTTGGGGGGGTTGGAAAAGGGAGGTCAGGAGTAGGAGAAGTGGAAAGGGAGAGTGAAGTGTAGGAGGTGAGAGAGAGGGGAGGTCAGGATCCAGACTCCTAGGAAGCAACTAGGTAGCAGACGGTGGTCTGGGCCTAGTAGGAGCTGGACCCCCGGTCACAGGGGATCGTGACAAGGGGCACGGAACTGTCGAGGAGGACAGCCGGCGGCCTTGTACCATCACCGGGCTGGGACCAGGGCACGACGGGGTACGTGGATACTAGGTCAGGGAGTAGCTTCAGGCAACCTGACAATTTACCTGATGAGAACGGAGCCTTCAAGATCCGCTTTCCACCCGCTTCAAAATCGGGGTACTAGCGCAACGAGGGGGATAGGACTTTCCACTAAAATGGTCCAGAAAATCCCAAGCGTGAGCCCTGAGAGCAAGCTGCCACAGTTAGAAACACTGGGGAGCGAGACCCGACTTGTTCTATACTACCGGAACCAACAAGAAAGTGAACTTAGTGCCAGGAGGAAGGTCACGGATCAACAGGCAGCACCAGTGGGGATGGGACCCGAACTAGCTCCCCTTAGCGGCAGCGGTGTCCAGAACTTGGGTTTACCCAGTTGTCGGTGTCAGCTTTATGGACTGAGTGAGTACGCAAGTGACCCCTTCACTCCCCAACGGCACTCCCCAAACACCATCACCGAGTCCCGGGGCATACCTACCTACCCGTGGCGGGTCCCAACACCTGGCTGCCCCACTCCATCGTCCCCGGGTACTCCCAACTGCAGCGGTGGTACCCCACCTTACCACACACCACGGGTGGCGTCACAAACTCTAAACACAATCCCCTGTAAATACCCCCCATCATTTGAGTGGCCGCACGACCCCCGGGTTCGGACGCACCTCGAGCCACCGTGGATCCGGATCCGAGCAGCTCGGATGCTGGCACGGGGGCGGCACATCCTTCTGTCACCACGCACAATCAAATGTATTCTGTGGGTGGCGCTGGTAATGGAGGAGAGTGGACCAGAAGCTTTGGGCAGTAGAGACTCTGCCCAGCCATTGAGACTAAGGCCCTTTCACATGTCAGTGATTTTGGTACGTATGTTGGCGTTTTTATACGTACCGGAATCGTGGACATTAAAATTAATGGATCTGCACACACATCAGTGATTTCTCAGGGACCGTGTGTCCATTTGGCACACATGCATGTCCGGGTTTTCGCACGAATATAAGTCAGTTTTTCTCCGGCAGCACTGATCTCACATGGACCACACAGAGAAAACATGTGTCTGTGAAATAAAATGATTTTCTACACTCATCTGTCTACAGCACTGCTCTTTTTGGCACTGCTGTCCCTTGCTTCCAGGCCCACTCATTATGCTTATGCATATTCACTGCACTGTGGACCCAGAAGTAACAGCGCGAGAGACATCAGCAGCAGGGAAAGCAGCAGCGTGGACAGGTGAGTATAAAGTTTCTGCTCTCCGTGTGCTATCACAGATAGCACACAGATGACACACGTGATCCAAAATGACGGCATACGGAGGGCCATACACACCTTCAACTCGTTAAGGAAAAACGTGGTGTTTTTCACTGACCTGTGAAATAGGTCTAAGGTGGCTGGAGTTGTCATCAAGTCTGTCAGTGGGTGTGTGTACTGCACAGATGGACTTAACAGCTCCCTGCTTTGGCCAGTGGGATAGCACGACACCCTACTTAAACTTCCAGCTTTTTGCTTTGAATTGTCAGTTAGGCCGGAGTTCCACTTGCGTATGACTCATGCGAGTCTCGCATCGGTATCACCCGGCACAGCCTCAGCTGCATGGAAATACATGCAGCCGACCCGCCCTGTCAGGAGAGTGTGCAGCTGTGCCGGGTAATACCGATGCGAGACTAACACGAGTCATATGCAAGTGGAACCGTACCTTTATAGTTTTACTAACACTGTTTCACATTTCTAGTCCACCTCTTGGTTGACCTTGGCCTGTTTCCTATTTTTTTTTTCTATTGATTTTGTTTATTGTCTGCCTCCCTGGTTAGGACCCAGTTTCCTGACCATTCCTGCCAGCTCGCTGTATTGGCCAGCGACTGAGAACTCAATCAATGGGCCCTGTGTAAGTCTACATCCCAGTACAAGAGTTAAATGTTGAAGGCCCTGGGACCTGATAGTCGGAGTAGCCAGAGCACTCTTCAGTTTAAATCATTTCAACATTTTTCCCTGGCAGGTTTTTACATAGTTTTATCCCCATTTTGTGTCTTCTGGCAATAATAAATGTAAAGCAGCTGTTTTGGTTCTATTGACAAGTGATTTGGGATCACTAAATAGGAGATTCATAATTGTCTATTAGCCATTTGGCATAACAAGAGGTTCACCAATGATACTGTGTTCTTAGAGTGCCTGCCAGTTGTGCTTCCTATCATATTTATTTGTTGTGTCCGGAGCTGGGTAAACTTTTGTCCCATCACCAGATTAAGTTGCATACTGTATGAGCCATTCAGCAACTTCACGGCGTATCCCTGTCTCCTGACAGCAGCTGCGCAGAAATCCCTGATGTTTTCTGCCTTACAACTTATTTCAGAACAGCTGAATGAAGCTTCCCAGCTGAGCTTCCAAGAGGCTGCAACTACTGCCTCATCTTAATTAACCTCTCAGTGGCCAAGAGCATTACAAAATAGCTTTTTTCTATGCAATGGACAATGAGCAAATTGCTTAGTGACCAGACCTTATTTATAATAGAGGAAAAAAAAAGAATGCACAAAAAATGGCATTTTCGTTACAAATGAGCATAATTAACAGAAGACACGTCTGCGCTTCTCATATTAACAAATACATTAATTCCCATTAAAATATTATTGTTTTTCTTAGAAGTTTAAGTTGGGTTGTTCTTCTAAGGCTAGGGATCCACTTTGCGTTCACCTACTTGCAGTTTAGAACGCACATTTTGGGCTTAATTGATTTGACCAAAGTTGCCTTTTTCAGAAATTTAGCGCTGAAAACGCATGCGTTTTTTGTCGGGTACTTGATGCGTTTTCAGCGCTTTTTACCTGCGTTTTCACCTGCGTTCTGATAGTTGCGTTTTGAACATAAAGACCCTGCTTAATAAAGTTTAAATAGTTAAATTCTTTGAAAAAATGGGAAGAAAAGAATCAAATCTATATTCATAGAATAAATCATTAAATTAAATTTTATTCATTAAATTATTGCGGTAATATGATATTTTATGTAAAAGTAGCAAAAAAGTATTAATTTCCTTAATTTAAATTGTCGGACTATGTGTGTATGTAAAGGGACATATGAATTCATTATTTTGATGTCCAAAAAACATGCGTTTTGGAAGTCCAAAACGCATGTTTTCTGCACTGAAAAAGCAGGTAAAATGCAGAAATTTGAAGGAATCTTGGTTTTTGCCATTTCTCATTGACTCCAATGTTAGCAAAACGCCCTGAAAATGGCAAAAACAACTGACATGATGCTTCTTTGAACACATGGTTTTTGCCACAAAATCTGCAAATTAAACACAGCGTTTAGAAACGCAAAGTGGGGTCGGAAAATCCACTTTTTCCATAGACTTTGCTGGTAAATCAAAACGCATGCCTTTTGGCATGAAAAAGGTGCTTCCCAAAACAGACCTAAAAAGCACCTAAAACGCAGGTAAAAACGCAAAGTGGATCCCTAGCCTAACAATTGGGTGTTACCCCTTGTCAAAAAGTTTGTCCTTATGAAAGATACTGAAGAAGATTCTTTCTTATTTAGTGAAACTGCTGTCGTCTGAGTTGAAATTCTATGTGCCCTTTTACTGTATAAGGGAGTAGATTCACCATATTCTCTTATGCATATAATTTATTACTAGTATTGTGGTTTTAAATTTGTGGATTACACATCTGCAGCATGTCAGTTTCTCCTGCAGGTACGCTGAGTTGTCTGTGCATATTCTCCCCATAGATTTTTATTGGAAGCAGAAAATCCACAGGTAAAATATGCAGAACCATTTTTTAGTGCGTTTCTGTGGTGGAAACACATTAAACACACATGTAATCCGCACCTATGTATATTAATAAAGTTTTGTCAAAGTCAAATATCAGGAAGTTTTAAAAACAAAGCAGCTTTATTTAAAGCATGACACACCAAAAAGAGACAAAAACCACAAAGTCAAAAATGCATACACAAAAACACATTAAAAAACACAAGTAACTTAATTTAAATAATAGGTGCAGAGGTACAACGTAGACTTGCCCCTGTACTGTTTATGCCATGTATTTTATATTATACCACCTGTAGATGTTAATAATTTTACTCATCAGTATTACATAACTGTGACCTCTAGCAATAACCTATGTGGCCTTTAAAATAGCAGGTTTTTTTTTTCATTCATTGAAAAATGTTACATTTATGTATATATATGCTTGTGTGTATTAAAGTTTTATGGTCGGGGACCACCATATTTAAGTGGGGAGGTGTGTAGAAGGTGTACTTGCCCCTGTATTGTTTATATCATTTAGTCTATGTGTTATACCAATTGTATATGTTAATATGTAACGGTGATAGCTGGGTGCAGGTTCCAGGTACAGTAGAGCAGGACTGTCACTATAAGCGCTGCTTAGTGGTTAGGCTGGGAAAGCTACAGGATAGAAAACACAGGGTTAAAGGGGAAGTGACCGATGTGAGAAAGAGGACAGTTGAGAGGTCTCAAGAGGAGCCAGTACAGAATAGGGTTCAAGATATGGCCTCAGTGCTACGGCCAGTCATGAAACCCAGAGGTAACCTTGAGAGGTCCGGAGCCTATGCTCATACCAGCGGGCTTAGAGAGTTGTACGCCAGGGCCCAGAATCGGCCGAAGGTGAAGAGAGTCAGAGAGAAGGAGACAGACCACAGAGCTTGAGAATGAGATCCAAGATAGCAGCGGGGAACAGGTGGAGTAGTGCCATACACTGAGAGGAAGGAAAAAAATGAAGGCCACGTCTGTCATAATGGCGTGAAGAATAAGGCTATGACCGCACTTTGCGTTGTGATACTTGCAGTTTAGAACGCACGTTTTTGCCTTAATTGATTTTGCCAAAGTTGCCTTTGCCGGATATTTAGTGCTAAAAACGCATGCGTATTTACTGTGTTTTCGATGCATTTTCAGCGCTTTTTACATGCTTTTTCACCTGCGTTTTGACAGATGTGTTTTGAACATCAAGACACTGCTAAATAAAGATTAGTCAAACAGAATGAAAAGAGAAAAAAAAGGAAAACATATAATTTTGGAATTAATAAAGAAAATAGTTATAGTTCATGAAATTATAGCGGTTTTATAATATTTAATGCTAAAATAGCAATAAAATCATAATTTTCTTTAATTTAATTGTTGGACTATGTGTGTGTCTAAAGGGACATATTATTCTATTATTTTAATGTCAGAAAAGCATGTGTTTTTTAAGTCCAAAACGCATGTTTTCTGCACCTAAAAAGCAGGTAAAACGCAGGAAATTTGAAGTTTCTTGGTTTTTGCCATTTCTCATTGACTTCAATGTTAGGAAAACGCACCCAAAATGGCAAAAACAATTAACATGCTGCTTCTTTAAATGCATGTTTTTTGCCACAAAATATGAAAATTAAACGCAGCGTTTTAAAACGCAAAGTGCGGTCTAGAAATCAACCTTTTCCATAGACTATTATGGAAAAGCAAAACGCATGCCTATTGGCATGAAAACGCTGCAGCTCAAAACGCTGCAGAAACGCAGGTAAAAACGCAAAGTGCAGTCATACCCTTAAAGTGAACATTTCTGATTGGCTAAGCGAACTCTGGTGTTGCACCGGCCTGAAAAAACAGTAAGTTTCATGCACCCCACCCAAAGTCACATCAGCACACAGAGTCTCCTTGGTGAAGGAGTATAGCGTCCATGCAGCCCAGGGCTGGTACCTTCCTTCAAGTGGTGCTGCGAGCAGCGTAATTTCCTGCACAACCTGACAAAGAACGCTGCGGGGAAGATGCCTCAGAGTTAAGGACTATTGGCCGCGAAAACAAAAATGGCAGGACATGGTCTGGAACAGCAAACAAATTCCACCCATCATGAGTGGTTTAGTGGAAAAAGAGCAAAGCTGGACTCTGTGTGCTCAAAGGCTTGGGATTAAGAAACACCCCGGGTTTATTGGTGCCTGCCTCCAATAGATGTGCCAAAAAGAGAGAGCCTGCCCCTCCAAAGAAGCTGATGGTGATCAGGCAGTGGCTCTGAATAAATGAGCAGAGGACCAGAAGAGGACCGGAAGAGGCCCCACCCTGGTGGGTGCAGCACGGAAGATGTAAACATCATCAATGATTGGTGCCATTCCATGGATCATGGAGAGTGAGGTGAGTTAAGACAGGAGTATGGCCTCATTTCTAGCCAGAGATGGCCGCTGGACTGGCTGCGCACTCGTAACATCTGGTCAGACTGGGTCGCCCAAATGACTGCAGAGGTGAAAGAGGGGCAGCTGAGAGGTCTGCTGTTGTGGAAGGAGGTCCCCAGAGAGTGAAACCTGTGGCATTAGTTGGCAGCCAGTCATGACCATTTACGGTGACGGTCACGGCGACCGCCCTCAGGCAGCCCTGCGGCCAAAGAGAGAGGATCCGCCAGCTGTAGACATAGTGGCTGGTGAAGGAGCCAGGACCAGCCTGAGAAAGGACCCCCAAAACCCCAATCACCCCTGACTGGAGCGACTGGGCGTGAGTACCCTGCCAAAGGGCTCCCACCCTTACATCATGTGGCTGAAAAGCCTCCAGCCTTGCATCCCACAAAAGTTAAGTGGTTGGCCTGGGTTATCAAGGGTAAGAAGTGGGAGGCTTGGGTCTGGACTTATCTGGCGCCCACAGCCTACGGCTCATCCCAGTGGGTTTAGAGAGTCATTCAGTTAGAGAGCTGCCGGGGCCCAAAATCAGACGAAGGTGAATGGAGTCAGGGGCAGGAGACACAGACCCCGAGCTTGAGGATAACATCCAAGATAGCGGAGGGGAATAGGTCGAGAAGTAGTACCCAAAACTGAGAGAGAGGAAGCAAGGAAAGGAAGGCCATGTCTGTCATAATAGTATGAAGAATAAAAGTGAACATTTCTGGTTGTTTAAGCGAACTCTAGTATTGCATGTGTCACCCACTGTCTACTACAACTGCCAGCGGGTGATGGACACCAGCCTGAAGAAACTAGTAAGGCTGGGGGCACACAAGTGTATGGCATCCAATGCTAGAGCTAATGACCCTCAACTCTTGCTCTGCTGCGAGCATGAGCCAAGTGTCATTATACTGTGATCTGATTCTGCGATCGAATCCCAGCTGTGGAGGAGCGGGATAGATTAAACTCCCCATCTCCTCCATCATCAGCTGGTGCGATTTATCGCACAGCGCTCCAGTATCATCCGAGTGCAGTCCGATGTTTCACTAGCACCCTTAGACTTGTATAGGTGCGAGTGAATACAAATCGGATTGCACCCGCAGCATGCTGTGATTGTTTTCGATCTGATTAAGGCCCGTTTCACACGTCAGTGAAAAACAGACGTTTTTCACTGGCGTGTAAAACACGCACATGTCCCTGCGTGTGCCGTGAATCACGGCACACGTGGGTTGTCTAAGTGCAATCCGGGCTCCATTCTCCATGGCCCGTGATTGCACTTAGTAATCAACTCACCTGCGCCCGTTCCCGCTCTCCATGGTGCTGATCGCTCCCGCGGTGCAGCATCCGGCCGGCGCTGACCCCCGCAGCAGCTGCTTCCTGGGTCGGCTGTGTCGCGCATCATGAATATGCGCGACAATAATGAGCCGGCTCAGAAGCAGCAAGCTGCACGGGCTGCAGAGGACATCGCTGGACGCCGGGTGAGTTAAAATGTTTTTTATTTTAAAAGCACGTTTTTTTTCTGGCACGTGTTTCACGGACCACACCACTGCGTGGTCCGTGGGACATCAGTGATGCCAGAAAAAAATGGACATGTCTCCGTGCGGCAAACACGCACACGCGGGTATGCCGCACGGAGACACGTGCAGTGAAAAATCACTGACGTGTGAGCAGACCCATTCATTATAATGGGTCTGTGTATGTCAGTGATTCTGGTACGTTTAAAAAAAAGCACAAACGTACCGGAATCACTGACGTGTGAAAGGGGCCTAAGGCTGAGAAAAAAAAAAATCGCAGATGGAATTTTTTTTTATTAAATACCAGGAAGTATGAAAACAAGCTTTATTTAAACCATGACACATCAAAAAGAGAAAAACCACAGCTTCAAATATTGCAATAAAAATACACTCTAAGGCTATGTTCCCGCAATATTTTGGGGAGTTTTTGATGTTGCAGAATTTCTGCACATATTATTAGCTTTGATAAAACTTTATTGACATTCTTAGGTGCAGATTATATGTGAATACTCCTCAGAAATGTAATAAAAACACGTGTGTTTTTTTTACTGACGGATTCTCTGCATCTAATACAAGTCTATGTGGAAAAGCTGCACATCAAGCTCAGTGTACCCGCAAGAGAAATTGACATGCTGCAAATAGGAAACAGAAACCACCGGTCAGTTTATGTAGCATAAAAAAGAAGAATACCACTACCCTCAATTGACAAATCACCTGGGCAATCGGGAAGAGCTGAGGTGAAGCAGGAGAATTGGTGCATCTAATCTGATACAACACCTCTGGGGTGGCTGCGGGCTGCTATTTTTAGGCTGGGATGTGCCCAATAACCATGGACCTTCCCACCCTGGTAATACCAGTCCCCAGCTGTTTGCTTTACCTTTGCTGCTTATCCAAAATAGAAGGGACCCTATGTCAATGTTTATATTATTTATTAGGTTAAGCAAGCATATAAAGCTATAGACTAAACTCCACATGAAAGGCACTAAATGGGGGAAGCTTCTAATATGTAGAGGGGTTGGGAAATTATGTATGCGGTCTATGGCGCTGCTGCTGCTGCTTCTGGATCCGCAGTGCAGTTAATATTCATGAGCATAATGAGCGGGCCTGGAAACAAGTGACAGCAGCATCGAAGACAGCAGCACTGGAGACAGGTGAGTATAAAAACTCATTTTATTTCAAAGACACGTGTTTTCTCCGTCATGTATCACATTGATGTCACACGGATTATATGAGTGTGCAGTCTGTGTGACATTCGTGCTGCTGTAGAAAAATGGACATGTCGCCATGTGGAGCACACGGACACGTGTGTGTCGCGGGCGGAGGAGGGGACGCTGCGCTCACCACGCCCGGGTCCGGCTCTGCTACTACTGCTCGGTGGCTCGAGCGGTGGGCCGGATCCGGGGACTCGAGCGGCGCTCCTCGCACGTGAGTGAAAAGGGTGGTTTGTTGGGGTTTGGGATGTCGGTTCGTGACGCCACCCACGGTGTGTGGTGAGGTTGGGGCACCACCGCTGCTCTGTACGGGGATCCCGGGAGCGATGACAGGGAGCAGCTGGGATGTTTCTCTCCCCTCCGTGGGTAGGGGGAATTTGGTAGTCCCGGGGCCCGGAGTTATTGTCTGTTTGGTGGATTGCGGGGCCTGGCCAGGTGCAGGGTCGCGGGGCAGCGCAGTGCCAGACGGCACGGTGGTACTTACTCAGCCAGTAACGCACACAGAGTCTCTTGTAAAACAAACGGCTGGATGGACGAGTCCCACAGACGGCTGCGGCGGTCACTCCTGGTCGGTTGGCGGTAACGGTCTCTCCGTTCACCGGTGTTATGTTCTTGGCCCCGATGGCTTCCCACCGGTAGCCCGCTCCCCAGCGGTGTGTTGGCTAAGGGAGCCCCTTTTGTTGCCCGCAGGCTCTGGCCCTGGGAGCTTTAGCTCTGGCGGTAGCTTTATCTCCCTCACAGTTTGGACGGTTGCCTTCAGTCGGGTCTTTATTGCTGGGAAACCCCGGAGGTTCCCGTCGCTGACGGATTTGACCGGTTTAACGGCGACTCCTAGCCTGGTCGGGGTCCGTAGGCCCTGCCGGATAGTGATGGCTTCTCTTCGCTCCCTGGTCCGGTACCGGCGGGCCACCGCCCATCCCCGGTCCTTACGGTTGTGCGTCAATCTGCCTCTCCTGCAGACGGTCACCACCGTCTGCCAACCTTGCTGTATGTGCCCAGGCCACGTACCCGGACACGGTCAGTCTGCTCCTCTACTACTACTTCCTTCAACCCTCCTACTCGACTCCTTGTCACTGTCTGACCTTCTTTCCCGCCTCCAGGACTGTGAACTCCTCAGTGGGAGGAGCCAACCGCCTGGCTCCGCCCCACCTGGTGTGGACATCAGCCCCTGGAGGGAGGCAACAAGGATTTGTGTGTGTGTGTGGCTGGTGTGCCTAACCGGGGTGTGGGTGTGTTGTTGCAGTACCTGTGACGTTCTGGCTTGTCCAGGGCGCCACATGTGTGCTCCACACGGACACGTCGTGAGAAAACAGGGATGTGTGCGCAGACCTAATGGGTCTGCATATGTTCATGTCTCCAGTACATATGAAAATGGAAGTCAAGCATACCAGAATCATGGACGTGTGAAGGGGGCCTAAGGCTGTGAGTAGCTACTGCTGAATTTAGGCCATTTTTCCATGTAGTGTAAATGCTGCGGCTTTTCTCCTATATCAATTGTGAATTTACCCATTAAGGATGCAGCCAATTTGTGTTTTTATGGCTGCGTGTTCTCCTCTCCTTTTATGAAAGTTATAACTTTTTTTATTTTTTCTGCTGCTATCAGCGTACGAGGGCTTGTATTTTGCGGGAGGAGTTGTAGCTGAATGACACCATTCATTACAATATAAAGTAAGGGAACATAACAAAAAAATTGGTGCGGTGAAGTGGTGAAGAAATCCCTCCCAGGGTTTAAATTTTTAATGTGTAGTGAAAATGACCAGGAAACATTTTTCCCAAGGTCAGTATGATTATGATTATAGTGATACCAAACATAGAGTTTTTAGTTTTATTATTTTGGTGGCTTTAAAAAAAAAAAGAGGATTTGGAAGTCCATTTTCTGAGACCCATAACTTTACTTTTTCGGCAACAGAACTGCGTGAGGGCCTGTTTTTTGCGTTGCGAGGTGGTGATTTTATTAATACCACTTGTGGGTTATTACAACGGTTTGATTGCTTATTGCATTTTTTGTCCTGTTGCGGCCACCAAACTTTTTTTTCCTCCCTCACTCAGCTTTTGAGCACGCTCTAAAGTCCCAGACAAGCTCCATCATGTATATATTCATTATGGAGTATTAACGGGTTAAAGATGCTTTTGAGCTCTACATTTTTTTAGGTGTTTTTTTTCCACTTTTGTAAATAAGAAAAGAAATCCTTTTAAAAAATGTCAAATCTGCAATGAAAAAGTAAAAATGCAACAAAAAGTTTTGGTCCGAGCGCCTATGGGTGTATTTTGCCACTTGCTCCAGCGTGAGTGGCCTTAATATTATCATTTTAAAGCTTGTCAACATGTCCTGCGGATTAGGTTTCAACACAAAACAGCTGGCTAGTTCTGTCCACAACAAGAGGTAATACTTTATGTATGAGCCTGTTTCCCAGAATGCTGATTGATTAGACACACATTCTGCTAAAAACAATCCCGTGTCCCCAATAAAAAATTAATTCTACTTTATTATGTGTTCACCTGAGAATTGAACTAGTGTTTAGTGATAGGGCTATTTATTAAAGTGTCTGCATCTTAAAAATGACTGGGAAACAATGCACCATTTCTTCTGAACAGATGGCTAATTCAATGGATCATGCACAAATATGACAAAATTCACACCATAACTCACGTGTTGTGGGGAGGCAAAAGTCACTTGTGGTTTTGCTAGTCCTGAAGAAGTCATGCCTGTGCTCCCTATGGATGGGGAAGAAAACTCTGAGATTAACTTTTGAGATCATTTGATTGACGTGTCACAGCTGGGGAACGAGTTTTCTAATTTTTTTTTAAGTTTCCGATGTCAATGACTAAATGTCTCTATACTCAGTAAATTTCACTGAATGTATTCCAACCAGTGCAATATTTCTCTGGTTTCCTCCCATACTGAAGGGTTTAATTGGCTTCTTATGAAATGTGTTAAGATTTAGGTTGTATACGTAGCAATAAGGCTAAGTTCCCACGATGGAATTTTGGTGAGTTTTTTTAAGCTGTGTATTTTTGCTGCTCCAACTAACGGTTCGGTTCCACTTGCGTTTTGCACAGACGAGTGAAATCCGATAAAACATCGGACTGCACTCACACCAGTGCAAAACTGTGGGGGCAGTGTCCATCTGCGATTGATTTCTCATGCCATATCGGCCTGAGAAATGAATAGCAGCACGCTGCCTTTGGCAGCATTTCTCGGCTCACCCACCCCCATACAAGTGTATGGGAGTGTCAAATATCGCACTGCACTCGCATGTCATCCGACTGCAGTGCGATGCACACAGAGACAGACAGCGGAGGAGATGGGGAGAAAGTGCTCCCTCCCTATTCTCCGCAGCTGCGATACGATCACAAGATCGCATCACAGTCGCATGACCCTCGAATCAGAAGATCATTAGCATATCGCTTCCAATGCTCTCGTATCAGAAGCTATGCGTAATAGAGGGGCCTGGATCCTTACCTATTAGGCCATGTGCCCACGGGAGCTTTTTGCCACGGAAAACCTGCGGATTTTCCAGATAAATCCGCAGGTTCTAGCATGTACAGGCACTCCCTATGTTACCCTATGGGACATGGGGAGTGTCTGTGTCCACGCTGCAGAAAGTGCGGCTGCGGAATCTCCTGCGGAGATCCCTCAGCCGCACCTAACTGCATGTCAATTATTCATGCGGATTTACTTGCGGAGATCCCGGCCCTCCGCTATGGAGATAGAGGCCGGGACGTCCGCAGGTAAATCGCGTGAAACTCTGCATGTTTCCCGCAGCTATTCCGCTGGAAACTCGCAGCTAAAAATAACTGCGGATGCCGGCGGGCAGCTGCGGGAAACATGCGGCCGTACCCGCGAATATATCCACAGGTACGAGTGTGAAGCCCCACAGGTGTTGTATCGGTGCATACCTTTAGGGACTCCACGTAGCTGGTGCTGGTCACAGGTAGGGAATCTTCAGTTTTGATCGTGACGCCACTCTCAGTATTGCGGTCAGTGGGGACCGCCACTGCAGGTTAGGGGACGCCTGGGGCTGATGGTGGGTGCAGTCGGATATAGTAGCCTCCTGAGAGTGAGGCAAGCCCCAGGGCCCGGTGTGAGTTTGTAGTACCACAAGTCGCAGAATGACTCAAACACAGTCCAAGAAGTCTTTTAACGTGTTTACTCACTGTTTGGAGGTCACGGTGAGATGCCCGGGCGACACTGTGATAACCAGGTGGAACCAGGAATTCCAGGAGGCCGTTCTGAGGGTAGCTGTCCACTCGCCTTCCTTGCACTCTTTCTGTTTTAGGAGGATCCTTTGCTTGAAGCGTGGTAGGACCCCTCCAGGGAAGCTGTTACCACCCTGCTCCCCTCTCTCTGGCTCGTCTGCCAGCAGCGTGGCCTTGGTGGGATGGCTTCTGGCCCTGTCCCCTTATGGGCCTGGTGTGCTGCTTGGCTCAAGCTCTGTGTAGTCGTGGTGAGGGCATGAAGTACCCCCCCAACCTGTAGGTTAAGCAGCTCTGGATGATCTGCTGCCTGTACTGGGGACCTAGTTCCCCTTGTGTGCTCGGATACCGGGATCTCCGTACTCAGCCACCCCTCTTTCTCTGGATGCTCTTCAGGCCGACCCACAGTACTCCGTTCTCCTCCGCTTTCAGCTACAGCACTCCTCAGGACCTGTCTGCACGGGAGCTTCTCTGCTCCCCCTCCATACACTTCAACTTCTTCCTCTCGACCCCTCACTTCCTCTCTCTCTCTGCCCTGCTTCCTAGCAACCAGCCCCTGAACACACCCCTAGCTGGGAATTGAAAGTTAACCCCTTCTGGCTACCCAAGGGTCCCCTCTGGTGATGTGGGAGGCCTGGTCACTATATGTTTGTGTGTGCACCTCATCCTGGCCTTTGGAGATTACCTGGAAGCATTGCTCCCGCATGGGTGCAATACTCTGTGGCGCCTGACCAGGTCAGGGGCGCCACATTCCCCCTTAGTTATCATCAGCACGTCCTCGGGCTGCAAAGACAAGAGAAAGAAAAAAAAAAAGGTAATTACAAACTTTTCCCACACAGGGGCAATTATTTACATTTAAACATGCCAGGTACCATTCCACCACCAACCACCCACATGTCCGAAACCCACCCAAAAACCTTCAGGAGGTAGGTCACCGGTCCTTTTGGTAACCAGGTCTGGGCCATCACATTCCCCAGACCTTTCCTCCAATCTTCCTCTCCTGAGGGGAGTGGTGTAAGGTAGGCCCCATAAACAGGCGTACCCGCTTCCGAGTGTTGGAGGGCAGGCCCCATAAACAGGCGTGCCCCCTTGTTGGTGCAGAGCCATGCCCCTCAACAGGCAGACCCTGTGGTTGGTACCAAGAAGGCAACTTTTTACAATGCAAAGTTTGTGGTTAAAGCCAGTTCATAACCAGTGGTCTAACATTTTAAGGAAGTCTCACAATAGTCCTTGTGGGCACATTTCGCTTAAACGTTGCTTAACTATAACAGGTTAAACATTACACTTCATACCGTCACTTTCAACTAAACTGTACTTTGTCTATAGCGTAATGGGAGCTGACCAAAGTTGCTGCGGGTTGATCTACGCAGTACTATACTGTCATCTGTCTGAGGTTGTGTCCTCCCACCCGATGTATGTGTCTCAATGTGAATTCTGGGTGTACTGGGTACTGATACCAATGCGTGGTTTTCTGCTTCAGCTACATTTGGCACTTCTAGGTTCTGAACAGGTGCTTCTAGGTCTCCTACTTCTCTAGATTGAGTGAATGTAATGACTGGAATAACAACTGCTCCATTGTATTGAGGCCAACTTGCTGGAAAATCTCCAAGCGCAGTATGGATCATCCTTTCTTTTGGTTCTTGAACTGGCACAGGGTTGGGAATTTCTTCAGGGATTCTTAGTTGTTCAGGACATTTCTTTAGGCGATCTCTAGAAACGACAGCTGTTGTTTTTCCTCCATCTTTGCTGATAAGGCATGTCTTTTCATTGCTAAGCGTTGATGGTAACACGGTATAGGGTTCTTCTTCCCAGTGATTGTCAAGTTTATGACGCCTTCTCTTTCCCTTGAGAACTATATCTCCTGGCATCAAAGGAACAGCAGGTGCTTTTCGATTGTAGGCCTTTTCTTGTTTCTCACGCTGCTGAGTCAGGCTTCGCTCCACACACTCTTGTACTTTCTTGTATTGGGCTTGGCGGTTGGAATCCCAATCAGCACCTTGTTGATGGTCTTCAGGGGTCTCAACTCCCATTTCCAGATCTACTGGCAATCTCCCTGGTCTGGCCCTCATCAGGTATGCCGGTGTGCAGTTTGTGGAACTCACAGGGATGTTGTTATACATGTCCACTAGATCGGGCAGCTTTTCCGGCCACTGACTTCGTTCTTCTAGTGGGAGCGTCTTCAGAAGATCGAGAATGATGTGGTTCATCTTCTCACACATGCCATTGGTCTGAGGATGGTAAGGCGTAGTACGGATCTTCTGGCAGCCGTATAGGTTACAAAACTCCTTAAACACTTCAGCTTCAAAGGCTGGTCCTTGGTCAGTGAGCACTTGATCTGGATAGCCATGTGGTCGACAGAAGTGTGTCTGGAAAGCTTTGGCTGCAGTTTGACCTGTCAAGTCCTTGACTGGTACTACCACCAGGAATCTGGAGTAGTGGTCAACCATAGTGAGAGCGTAGTTGTAGCCTTGTCTGCTGGGTGCCAACTTTACATGGTCCAGGGCCACGATCTCCAGGGGCCGTTTAGTTTGGATGGGCTGGAGTGGTGCTCTCTGGCGGTGCTGGTCTTTTCTTCTAAGATTGCAAGGCCCGCAGTTTCGACACCACTTCTCTAGGGCAGATCTCTTGCCCACCCAGTAGAATCTTACTTTAAGTAGGGCCTCCAGTTTCTTCCAACCAAAGTGGCCTGCACCATTGTGATAGGCTTCTAGCACCATCCTCGTATCCTTCTGTGGTACAATCACTTGCCACACCTTCTCATGCATCCTCGGGTCAATGATGCTCCTGTAAAGTTTGTCTTGATAGATGAATAATCGACCCCTCTCCTTCCATAGGTACTGTGCCTCAGGTGGGGCTCCTTTGTCAAGGCTGGCGCCAGGCTGGCTGATCAGTTTCTTTACCAAGCCCACCGCTGGATCATTTTCCTGGGTCTCCTTCCAGTTGTAATGAGGTAGTGGGTTCAGGGTCACCTCTTGGCGGTTGGCACGCGACTGCCGACACTGTTTTGCTCCATGGCGATGGAACGCTGGCAGCTCAATCTCTTCCAGATCATCTTCATCTTCACCCTCGTCTGCTAGGTGAGGCATCCTGGACAGAGCATCTGCGTTGCCGTTCTTGCGGCCAGCTCGATACTTGACAGTAAAGTCATAATTCGCCAGTCGGGCTACCCAACGCTGCTCCATGGCACCCAATTTAGCAGTATCCAAGTGGGTCAGGGGGTTGTTGTCCGTGAAGACAGTGAATTTGGTGGCTGCCAAGTAGTGCTTGAACCGCTCTGTGATAGCCCATACCATGGCCAGGAACTCTAGCTTGAATGAGCTATAATTCTCTGGGTTTCTTTCGGTAGGCCTGAGCTTCCTGCTGGCGTAAGCAATCACACGCTCTTTGCCTCCCTGCACCTGTGAAAGCACTGCTCCCAGTCCCACATTACTGGCATCTGTGTACAGTACGAATGGCAGACCGTAGTCAGGGTAGGCTAGGATCTCTTCACCCGTCAAGGCCCCTTTCATTTGTCTGAAGGAGTGTTCTTCTGCTTCTCCCCAGTGAAATGGCGGGCCGGAGATCTTTCCTCTCTTCTTTGGGTGGCCTACCAGGAGCTCTTGCAAAGGCGCCGCCATTTTCGTGTAGCCCTTGATGAACCTTCTGTAGTAGCCCACCAAGCCAAGGAACTGACGTACCTCCCGGACGGTAGTAGGTGTGGGCCATTCCTGGATGACTGTGACCTTCTCTGGGTCCGGTGCTACTCCTTCTGCACTGACCACGTGACCTAGGTACTGGACCCTTGGCTTCAGTAGATGGCACTTGGATGGTTTCAGCTTCATTCCATATCGGGATAGTGCTTCAAAGACTTCAGCCAGGTGTTTCAGGTGGTCCTCATAGGTCTTGGAGTACACGATGACATCATCCAGGTAGAGCAGGACGGTTTCAAAGTTGAGGTGCCCTAGGCAGCATTCCATAAGCCTCTGGAAGGTCCCGGGGGCATTGCAGAGTCCAAATGGCATGCTGTTGAACTCACAGAGGCCCATTGGGGTGGTGAAGGCCGTCTTCTCCCGATCTTCTTCTGCTACAGATACTTGCCAGTAGCCACTAGTAAGATCTAGGGTAGAAAAGTAGTTAGAGGCTTTCAAGGCAGCGAGGGATTCCTCTATCCTTGGCAAAGGGTAGGCATCCTTGTGTGTTATCTGATTTATCCGTCTGTAATCCACACACATCCTCATCGTGCCATCCTTCTTTCTTACCAGGACCAGGGGAGCTGCCCAGGGGCTGCAACTGTCCCTTATGACTCCTGCCTCCTTCATGTCCTTCAGCATGTCCTTTGTGCGCTGGTAATGGGCTGGTGGAATAGGCCTATGTCTTTCCTTAATGGGAGGATGACTGCCTGTGGGTATGTGATGTTGCACCCCTTTGATCCTACCAAAGTCTAGTGGGTTCTTACTAAAGACCTGCTCGTATTCCTGCACGACCCTGTAAACCCCATGTTTCTGGTAGTCGGGTGTAGAGTCAGTCCCCACGTGTAGTTTCTGGCACCAGTCCTCTAACTGCTTTTGGGAGGTCTCGCCCTCTTTTGAGTCAGCTTGTGTCAGGGGACCTACAGGTGTTATGGCGTCATCTGAGCATGTAAACAGTTTGGCTATGGTAGCGTACCTTGGTAGTCTGGCTTCCTCCTCCCCACAGTTCAACACTCGTACAGGCACTCGTCCCTTGTGTACATCAACTACCCCCCTGGCTGTCAGAATCGTGGGCCAGTGGTCTGAATGAGTGGGCTCTAGTACAGCCTGGTAATCCTGTCCTCTGAGACCTACCGCTGCTCTACACCACATCATCATTTCACTCCGTGGGGGTATCACAATGGGGTTAGCATCCATCACCCGTACACTACCAATCTCACCGCCAGTCTGTTTTACCTGTTTCTTCCTCAGAATGATTCGTTTCTCCTTTTGCAAGGCTCTTTGCGACCTGCCGTCAGCATCTTCAACAATCTGGTGAAGCAACAACAACACTTCCCCTAGGCAATTTTCTATGACATTAGTGCCTAAAATCATTTGCGGGTTCCTTTCTCTAACATCAGTGTCCACAACAATCAGTCCTTGTCCCTTCATTTCCTGCCTTCCCACCTTTATGGTTACCTCTTTGACCCCGATCTGGTCTATAGGTTGTCCGTTGGCAGCATAGATGGTGAGGGAGGGGTCCGGTGGTCGGAGATCGTCGTCCGACCAAAACCTCCGATAAAGGACATGCGGGATCGTGGTGACCTGAGAGCCGGTGTCCAATAATGCCGGGGTAGGGATCCCGTCCAAGACGATGGACAGGACAGGACGTCCACCCACGTACTGATCACAGCAGCGACTTGGGCCTGATCTTCTTAATCCTGAGGACTGGCCCTCGGCCCCAGGTTTGACTCGTTTAAAGGACAGGCCCTTGCATAGTGACCTGCCTTCTGGCAACGACGACAGATGGGTTGTCCAGCTGAGTCATAGCGATCACTGCTCCTGCCTCGAGTTGGGGGACCCCTTCTCCTCCGCATCCAAGGGACGTCCTCTGGGTTGTCGGCTAGCAGGATCTGATGAGGGACTTTGGTCTCTGAGGGCAACTGCATTGCTTTCAGGATTTGTGCGACGTCCTTAGTGAGCTGCTGCACTTGGGAGGATAGCGTACTTATGGTCTCTGCTGGCGCGTTGAGTCCTTTTGCAGTCATCAGGGCCTGCGTGGAGGATTCCGCTCCTGCAGCCATGGAACTGGCAGGGTCTGTGTCCACAGGGGGTTGGAGTGCTTTCACTGCCCGGTCTTTCAGAATGGCAAAGTCCACGTCGGGGTGTTCTAGGGACCACAGCTTCATCTGCTTCCCATCCTCAGGAGAGCGCAGGCCCCGCAGGAATTGTTCCTTCATCATCCGGTTTCCTTCCTGGTCACTGACAGGGTCCACCAGCTTGAGAGCCCGTAGTGCCGCCTGCAGCCTGAGGGCATAGTCTCTTATACTATCTTGGGGCTTCTGACGGCAGTGATAGAAGTCCGTTCTCAGCTCTCCCTCCGTGCGGTGTTCAAAAGCAGCTGCTAGTTTGGCAAAGATGGTCTCAACAGAGCTCCGGTCATCATTGGCCCAGGACTCAGCTTCCAATTCTGCTGCTCCAGTCAATTGTCCCAGCACCACAGCGGCCCTCTGTTTACCAGTCATCGCGTGCATGTCTAGCAGGGTGTTGATCTTTTTCTTAAACCCGGTCAGCGTGTCTATTTTACCGGCGTATTGAGGCAGCCATTGCGCCCCTGGGGCATACAACAAGGACACTGGCATTATGGGGGCGACCTCGGCCGGCGCAGCTGCGACCGCGGCACCGGCACCAGGCGCTGCGGCGTCCAGCGCGACAGGGGCTGGCATCGCTTGGGCTGCGTCGCCCTGACCAGGGGCATTACCTCCTGCAGCGTCCATTTTTCTTCAGAAATCTGCGCGCTCCCTTTCCACTTCCTGGGTCAGAACGCTCTCTGAATTGTGGGGATTCTGGGGCGGCCACACCTCTTCGTGGGCGGTGCTCTTCTCCCTCGCGCGGGCTGCAGCGCGCGCTTTTGAAGATGGCAATATGGCGGCGGTTCAATTTTTGCGGTCGGACCTCTGAGGCACACGGTCACCTGTCTGAACAGGTCTAGTCCTTATCCTGTTCGTGACGCCAGAAGATGTGAAGCCCCACAGGTGTTGTATCGGTGCATACCTTTAGGGACTCCACGTAGCTGGTGCTGGTCACAGGTAGGGAATCTTCAGTTTTGATCGTGACGCCACTCTCAGTATTGCGGTCAGTGGGGACCGCCACTGCAGGTTAGGGGACGCCTGGGGCTGATGGTGGGTGCAGTCGGATATAGTAGCCTCCTGAGAGTGAGGCAAGCCCCAGGGCCCGGTGTGAGTTTGTAGTACCACAAGTCGCAGAATGACTCAAACACAGTCCAAGAAGTCTTTTAACGTGTTTACTCACTGTTTGGAGGTCACGGTGAGATGCCCGGGCGACACTGTGATAACCAGGTGGAACCAGGAATTCCAGGAGGCCGTTCTGAGGGTAGCTGTCCACTCGCCTTCCTTGCACTCTTTCTGTTTTAGGAGGATCCTTTGCTTGAAGCGTGGTAGGACCCCTCCAGGGAAGCTGTTACCACCCTGCTCCCCTCTCTCTGGCTCGTCTGCCAGCAGCGTGGCCTTGGTGGGATGGTTTCTGGCCCTGTCCCCTTATGGGCCTGGTGTGCTGCTTGGCTCAAGCTCTGTGTAGTCGTGGTGAGGGCATGAAGTACCCCCCCAACCTGTAGGTTAAGCAGCTCTGGATGATCTGCTGCCTGTACTGGGGACCTAGTTCCCCTTGTGTGCTCGGATACCGGGATCTCCGTACTCAGCCACCCCTCTTTCTCTGGATGCTCTTCAGGCCGACCCACAGTACTCCGTTCTCCTCCGCTTTCAGCTACAGCACTCCTCAGGACCTGTCTGCACGGGAGCTTCTCTGCTCCCCCTCCATACACTTCAACTTCTTCCTCTCGACCCCTCACTTCCTCTCTCTCTCTGCCCTGCTTCCTAGCAACCAGCCCCTGAACACACCCCTAGCTGGGAATTGAAAGTTAACCCCTTCTGGCTACCCAAGGGTCCCCTCTGGTGATGTGGGAGGCCTGGTCACTATATGTTTGTGTGTGCACCTCATCCTGGCCTTTGGAGATTACCTGGAAGCATTGCTCCCGCATGGGTGCAATACTCTGTGGCGCCTGACCAGGTCAGGGGCGCCACACGAGCGTCCCGTGGGCACATGGCCTTAGATTGGTGAGTGGCTACAAAGAGCACATCTTTCATTGTAGGACCCTGTTCGTTCCATGCATTACACAAATTAGCAATTGATTCAGCTCATCATTAGGGAATTATCCAAAACTTTTCACATCATCAGTTCTTGTAATACATACAGTATACGTGTACGGTCGGTCTGTAATGATTTTTACATTGGAAGGAAAACCAAACTATTTGTTACATGTTCATGAGAAACTGACAAATTTTTGACAGTTAGTAAATCATTTTTTTCTCCCACGCTTGTCTTTTTATGTAAATAGGTAACATTTACTTCCTTTAGGTATCCAAGAATTTAGATCATTCTAGTTGTTTGATGCCTTAAGCTGTGAAACATCATATATTATTTATTTTATGGCCGTATTGATGCCCTCAAGAACAAATTACACCAGAGTAATGGAACACCCCGGGCAAAGTCGCTGCACGGTATAATGCCTGCTACAGGGCTTTAATAAAGGTAACATTTCAATCATATATATCTAATTGAAGTGTCATTTACTCTGAAAAAAGACATCAAAATAATAAATATAGAATTATATAATAAATCCTTATTTAGGCATTGTCGCCCATGCTTTAATAAAGATATTAAAGAGCCTCATTCTGGCTCTCATAGACTTGTATTGAGCACTTGTGACATAATTTCTGATTTCCGACCAGTGAGACGTTATGGACACAAGATAGAGCCGTGGGATTGGAGCGATGCCAATAAAGGATGAAGCCTGCAGAAGAACAGGGGCAAGGATCATATATTTAAAGCGTCACTCCAGCCCTGAAAAAAAAGAACACTGGAGTGGTGCTTTTGTGACGCCCTGGCAAAACCAGGTAGTCACAGATAGGCCCCCGCATAACACCTTCCCTCACTAGGAAACACACAGCCAACCTAGAAACCCTAGTCACCCCCCTTAGGGAAAGATAGACACACCAGTGGGTGGGACCACGCAATTGGACACGCCCACCCAGGGGTCTAGACAGCCCGGGGCAGGAAAAACAGTAGTTCTGTGTAGAGTTCAGTTTGGAGAGCAATGTGGTCCGGAGCTAAGTGTAGCTCCAGCAGAGGAAGTTCAAGTTGAACGGTGCCAGGGTTGGAGCCTTGGTGCCTTGGCTAGGAGGCAGACGGTGGTCTCCGTCAGCAGGAGACGGGAAGACGGCTCGGCAGAACCGAGCTGGACCGGGACAGGGTTGTAGCCCGCCGGTACCAACACGGGGAACCGACCCGGAAACCGTAGCACAAAGGGGGGTACTCGGACCCTGAAGCCAGAACTGGAAACAAGCGGACTGGTTAATTCACCAATTGAGGCCAGGACTAGAGGTCCTGTCCCACCCAAAGTCCCTCATAGAAGACAACAGCCCGCCGATAGGGATAGGAGGTCACCGCCAGGGCCCATAGATTCCACGGGCCAGCGTCTGCGGTCACGGCTCCTTAGGCTCCTGAGTTTCAGAGTAGGAAGTCCACCTTACACAAAACAGTGCAGAGGAAAAGGATAGAGACCACCAGCCGGGTGGGGGACCCGAATGCAACCGACCGCGGCACCAGCCACCAGCACCTTGGTTTACCAGAGACTTGTGTGGTTTATTAAATGTGAGTAAACAAACACTCCCTGCGGTCGCTATACCCTGCACAGAGACACCGGGTCCCGGGGCAACCATCCCTACTTACGGAGGGTTTAACAACTAGCTGCCACAACATCTCCCCCGGGTGCCCAACAACAGCAGCGGTGGTGTCCCATTTCACCACACATCGTGGGTGGCGTCACGAACTTAATACGGCCTAGCCCGTACATCTACGTCCCCCCCTTTTTATTCGGCGTGTCCGCGAGACCCCGGGTCCGGAGACCCTCAAGCCACCCCCCTAGAAGGTCCGGATCGGGGGCGGCACACATAAAGTTGTCAATTATTACATAAATACTTAGAGGAATGGCACAAAAGACACTTTTTGAGTTTATACTCATACTACAAACAAAAAACAATATAGCAGGTTGCAGGCAAACAAAATACTAGTTGTGGATTGTGGGGTCTTGCAAATGTTCTTAGTAACACATTATCTATATATAATTTACATTTGGTTTTGATGGGTTGCATACCTCCCAACTTTTCAAGAAAGGAAAGAGGGATAAAGTATGCGGCGCGGCAAATTTTGACCACGCCCCTAGCCATACCCCTAGCCACACCCATTTGGAAGTAAGGGTCATTCAGCAGATGCCCCGGACTGTTCATTCATATTTATAGCAGTCAGAATTTTTTTATATTTCTGTGTCACTATATGACATGTTGCTTATTTGTGCCTATCAATCCGTGTTCACACGTTGCATAAATTCTGTTTCTTTTTGTTTCTGTCTGCACCAAACTACACAATAACAATCTTCTCTGTTTTTTCCATTTTTGCTGCATTTTTTCTGCCTTTTCTCCCTTATTTAATGCGTCTTTGGTTCAGATGTGAATCTGCGTTTTTAAGTGTTTTTATTGTACAGAGAAGCTTTTTCCTGCATTTTTTTAAGCTCCACATAGAAACCTCCAGAGAACCCCCCCCCCCCCTGAAAACCACAGAATTCAGGAGCGTCTTTTCATGGAATCACATCCACTTTACTTGGACAATTAAACACAGCAGAATAAATGTGCAAAGAAACAGCAGAAAAAAATGCAGCATTTACACTACATGTGAATATGGACTAATTGTCCAAGCAAAGTGGATGAGACGTCCTGAAATCTCCGCTCCTGGTGCGTGGAAAGACGCCGCTGAACTGTGCGGATTTGGTGTTTCTTTCTTTATAAGCTTCAGGATTCACATCAGCAACAAACATGTATCAAATAAGGGGGACAATGTATAAAAAATACCGCAAACACGCAATAATCAGAGAACATTGTTATTGCACTTTTGGCGTGGACACCTGCAGAAAAAATGCCGCATTTACGCTATGTGTGAACACGGCCTCAGTGATCCATTTTTATTACATTTTTTATGGGTTTTAATAAAGAAAAATAATAAATTGCGCCTTTTTTTCCCCGCCATTTACCGATCCCCATAAATAATCTGATCGCTGTGTTGTTCAGGTGATTACGATTACAGGGACACCAAATATGTCCATGTTATTTGCTGATTTGTGATGTTTATTATTTTATAAAAAAGTGCAATAAAATTACATTATTCTATTTTTTTTTATTATTTTTAGTAACTTTATTAGAAGAAAAAAAATCCTCTTTTCCTCTCCCTCTAGAATACAGGACATAGAGATGCTGCTCTGTACAATGTAGCTGTGTCCTGTGTAATCTGCTGTGTAAGAGGCTGCATTGTAGGTTCATTTATGTGAAATCCTCCCTCTGACATCATCAATCCTAGTGGCTCAACAGCTAGAGCAGCTAGGAAAGCCAGGAGGTTGCTGGACACAAGTTTTGAATGTTGCTGGTTTGAATCCAAGGTGGTGAAGATAAAAAAAAATAAAAAATTGTATTTGTATTTTTTCCCTCATTTCTTTATAGTAGTTTTATGGGAACAAATGAATCTGACTCTTTCACCAACATTGAGATACAGTATTTATCTATCTCTATCCCTCTATCTATCTATGATTCTATCCCGCTATCTATCTATGATTCTATCTCTATCTATCTATTATCTGTCGCGTATCTATATATCCCTCTATCATCCATCCCTCTATCATCCATCCATCCCACTATCATCCCTCCCTCTATCCCTCCATTCATCCCTCCTTCTATCCCTCCATTCATCCCTCCATTCATCCCTCTATCATCCATCCATCCCTCCCTCTATCCCTCCTTTCATCCCTCTATCCCTCCATTCATCCCTCCTTCTATCCCTCCATTCATCCCTCTATCATCCATCCATCCCTCCCTCTATCCCTCCATTCATCCCTCAATTCATCCCTCTATCATCCATCCATCCCTGCCTCTATACCTCCATTCATCCCTCTATCCCTCCATTCATCCCTCTATCATCCATCCCTCCCTCTATCCCTCCATTCATCCCTCTATCATCCATCCATCCCTCCCTCTATCCCTCCATTCATCCCTCTATCATCCATGCATCCATCCCTCCCTCTATCCCTCCATTCATCCCTCTATCATCCATCCCTCCCTCTATCCCTCCATTCATCCCTCTATCATCCATGCATCCATCCCTTCCTCTATCCCTCCATTCATCCCTCCATTCATCCATCCATCCCTGCCTCTATCCCTCCATTCATCCCTCCCTCTATCCCTCCATTCATCCCTCCTTCTATCCCTCCATTCATCCCTCCATTCATCCCTCTATTATCCATCCATCCCTCCCTCTATCCCTCCATTCATCCCTCTATCATCCATCCATCCCTGCCTCTATCCCTCCATTCATCCCTCCCTCTATCCCTCCATTCATCCCTCTATCCCTCCATTCATCCCTCCTTCTATCCCTCCATTCATCCCTCTATCATTCATCCATCCCTCCCTCTATCCCTCCATTCATCCCTCCATTCATCCCTCTATCATCCATCCATACCTGCCTCTATCCCTCCATTCATCCCTCCCTCTATCCCTCCATTCATCCCTCTATCCCTCCATTCATCCCTCCATTCATCCCTCTTTCATCCATCCATCCATCCCTCCCTCTATCCCTCCCTCTATCCCTCCATTCATCCCTCCATTCATCCCTCTATCATCCATCCCTCCCTCTATCCCTCCCTCTATCCCTCCCTCTATCCCTCCATTCATCCCTCCATTCATCCATCTATCATCCATCCATCCCTGCCTCTATCCCTCCATTCATCCCTCCCTCTATCCCTCCATTCATCCCTCCTTTTATCCCTCCATTCATCCCTCTATTATCCATCCATCCCTCTATCCCTCCATTCATCCCTCCATTCATCCCTCTATCATCCATCCATCCCTCCCTCTATCCCTCCATTCATCCCTCCATTCATCCCTCTATTATCCATCCATCCGTGCCTCTATCCCTCCATTCATCCCTCCCTCTATCCCTCCATTCATCCCTCCATTTATCCCTCTATCATCCATCCCTCCCTCTATCCCTCCATTCATCCCTCTATCCCTCCATTCATCCCTCCTTTTATCCCTCCATTCATCCCTCTATTATCCATCCATCCCTGCCTCTATCCCTCCATTCATCCCTCCCTCTATCCCTCCATTCATCCCTCCTTTTATCCCTCCATTCATCCCTCTATTATCCATCCATCCCTGCCTCTATCCCTCCATTCATCCCTCCCTCTATCCCTCCATTCATCCCTCTATCATCCATCCATCCCTCCCTCTATGCCTCCATTCATCCCTCTATCATCCATCCATCCCTGCCTCTATCCCTCCATTCATCCCTCCCTCTATCCCTCCATTCATCCCTCTATCATCCATCCCTCCATCCCTCCATTCATCCCTCCATTCATCGATCCCTCCATCCATCTTTGCAGCTGAATAACCTGCTTCTGGTGTCTCACCTGCAGTATATAGGTCAAGATAACAAAATCTTCCCATTGGTTTCAATAGAGGCTCAGTGGTTAGAGCTGCTGCCTTTGAAACAATGAACTCACAGTTCCACGGGTTCGAGTCCCGGCCGCCCCGAAAATCCAGAGCTGATGATAATTTAATTTAATTTATTCACTCCACTGAGGGGAGGAGCCGGGACATCAGCTGTGAGCCGCGGGAGTGCGGGACAGCCCTGATAAATCGTGCAAGTCCCGCAGAATCCGGGACGGTTGGGAGGTATGGGGTTGTGAAATAAGTGGTTCTTGTAATTTGTCTTCTCCCTATTTGCAGTTAGAGGTGTATTTGGCTTTTGGTCATTTACATTTGCAATGCTCTGGTTGCAGCATTTGAATGTCTCTACAAAGGACTGTGCCGTCTGCTATACAGCACCTTGGAAACAAATTTGAATTGCAATTTTTTTTCTGGTGACTTATTTGCAAAGCCGCACATTTTCATAGATACTTATTTGCTTAACATAACCCATGTCCACAAGCCTTCACCAAACTCATTTTATTCACTTTGTACTCTTAAACAACCACTTGACCACGAAAGTCACCTGAGTTGTTACTTTTTAGGTTTCCGTGGGACTATAGAGTTTTCTTTTTTTTGCTAATAAAATAGTTGTCTAAATTTGTATTGCCATAAAACATATGCAGAAGTTTTAGTAAAATCCATAGGACCCCAAAGCAAAAGTACAAACAGCAGCATTATTATTTCTACCTGAGCTAATATGATCTGTAAATACGAGAACATAAATAGTGAATAGCAGCAAGCCATCAACTTTTTTTTTTCCACAAAAAAGCACAATGGGACAGATTTACTGATCCTGTCTTTATTTCAGACAGCATAAAATTACACCAGTGTCACACCCAAACCAGCGTCCCCACACTGTCCTGCCTCCCTCCCCCAGCAGGGACATTGGCACTCTCACCTTCCTGGTAGCCCAGCGGTGGCTGCTCCGTCCCCAGTCCAAGATGCTGTCTCCCAGAGCTTACGCCCGCTGCATACACCTTTTGGGAATGCATATAGCATGCACACAGACACACCACTTTCTTAAGGGGCCATTACTCCCTGACCAAGATGTGCCCCTCGGTTTGGCTGAGAAGCATCAGGTATTTATGACACCTTCCCTTTAAAGGAGGTGTTTGGGCAGCAAGTTCTATACATGGCTAGTTCTCAGGTACCTTTGTGCTGCCGCTGCTGTTACTCTGCTGTGTGCTGTGGCTGATTCCTATCTGTGATTCAGTGAATGCCAAGTCCGCTGCCGCTGTTCTTGCAGCATCAGCAGAGGGCTTGACATGTCCACGCAGGCTGCCTCCTACAATATCTGCTGCCATTGCTGCAGGTATCCAGTCGGCCGCTGCAATTGCACCCATCCATCTATCCTGGCGAAATCCACGACACCAGCTGCTGATGCTGTTTCTGCTACCAGAGATTGTTTATATCCATAGCACCACATGCCGAGGTACCGTTGATCCCTCTGTCAGCTACCTACCAGCGTATGTATAGCACCCTACGGGGCAGGTAGTTGATCTACTCATCGCCGAGCCATTTCGGGTCGGGTCAGGCGATGTCACGGGGTGGCCTTGCCCGGTTCCGTTGCCCTGAGGTGTACCGAAAATGGTGGGGGAAGCGGGGTATTTGGGAGAGTTTGTCTTGACGCCACCTGTGGATTGCGGCCAGTAGTAGCCGCCGCTGCAGAATTCCTTGCCGGGGCAGGTGTTAAGGCAGCCGGGATGGTGTCGCTCCCCACAGGCGGAGTGGGCCCCGGGTGGATGAAGAGGGGAGGTAGTGGCAGTTGGTGCCTAGGCGCCGGTAAGGATGAGCCCACGCAGTATCTGCGGGTTCAGGGTGTAGTTTACTCACAACTTCAGCTGCCAGCCCAGTCACACTGGTCACTGCCGTGATGGGCTCAAGTCGTTCCGGGATCAGTGGGAAGTCAGAACCGGTGCGGTAGTCTGTAGGCCCTTCCTCACTGCACTTTTAGTGCGGGTCCCTGTGGCTTGAATCACTTAGAGTCCCTTCCGTACTAGGTAGAGTACTGTTCCCTATGCCAGTAGCGTGCATCCCCTTGAGTTTGCTGTGATCAAGGCCCCGGAATCCTAGGTGCCACTTGGCTCTGGAAACTTGTGTAGTCTGAGAAGCATGGAACTCCTCCGTCCGGCAGAATCTGGTGATGCAACGTGGAATTACACCACTCTAGGGTGCTGCACTCTGAACAGCGCCGGCCCTGGGGGAACTGACACGGTATCCTCCTCAGCGACCGTTAAACTCCTATGTCCCACAGGAGCTACCGGGAAAGACGTCCGCTCACTGTCACTCCTGCTGGAAAACTCTTGTAAAACTGTCTGTGTGTCACTCCTAACTCCCTCTGGTGGCCGCTCCTCCCCCTACCCAGGTCCTAAGCTAGTGGATTGGGGCTCCTGTTGTGATGGCATCCTGTAAATGCCACACTGTTGGCAACCCCTTTGGTACCCGACCCTAGCCCAGTCCCCAGTGTGCAACCCTTGTGTGTATGTGGTTGTGTATGATGAAACCTGCACTGACCTCCTTTGGATCCATGATCAACACCACACCCTTAGTGGGGTGCAATACCCTGTGGCGACCTGAGCGTAGGGGCGCCACATATGTGCATATTGCCACCTCCAGTGGCTTTAGTGAAGACTTGGTGGCCAATCCAAATCGCTCCTCCAAGCCAGTAATCGGTACCTTCGGTCCTGTGGATCTACTAACCCTGCACAATCGGACAGTCTTAAAACTCACAAAAATTATAACAGCGGCTCATACTGAATGTAAATATAGTTGTAACTTTGGATATTCTTGTCTAACTTTACACCTCATATACAGTGCCTTGCAAAAGTATTTGGCCCCCTTGAATTTGTCAACCTTTTCCCACATTTCAGACTTCAAACATAACAATAAAAAAAAAATTAAATTAATGGTGAAGAATCAACAACAAGTGGGACACAATTATGAAGTTGAACAAAAATTTTTGCTTATTTTAAACCTTTTTTTTAAATAAAAAACTGAAAAGTGGGGAGTGCAATATTATTCGTCCCTTTACATTCAGTGCAGAAAACTCCCTCCAGAAGTTCATTCAGGATCTCTGAATGATCCAATGTAGTCCTAAATTACTGATGATGATAAATGTAAGCCACCTGTGTGTAATCAAGTCTCCGTATAAATGCACCTGCTCTGTGATAGTCTCAGTGTTCTGTTTAAAGCGCAGAGAGCAACATGAAGACCAAGGAACACAACAGGCAGGTCCGTGATACTGTTGTGGAGAAGTTTAAAGCCGGATTTGGTTACAAAAAGATTTCCAAAACTTTAAACATCCCAAGAAGCACTGTGCAAGCGATCATATTGGAAGGAGTATCATACCACTGCAAATCTAACAAGACCCGTCCGTCCGTTAAAACTTTCATCTCAAACAAGGAAAAGACTGATCAGAGATGCAGCCAAGAGGCTCATGATTACTCTGGATAACTGCAGAGATCTACAGCTGAGGTGGGATAGTCTGTCCATATCTGGCCTTCATGGAAGAGTGGCAAGGAGAAAGCCATTTCTGAGAGATATCCATAAAACATATTTACAATTTGCCACAAGCCACCTAGGAGACACACCAAACATGTGGAAGAAGGTGCTCTGGTCAGATGAAACCAAAAATCAAACTGTTTGAGAACAATGCCAAATGATATATTTGGCGTAAAAGCAACACAGCTCATCACCCTGAACACACCATCCCCACTGTCAAACATGGTGGTGTCAGCATCATGGTTTGGGCCTGTTTTTGGGGACAGGGAAGATGGTTAAAATTGCTGGGAAGATGGATGGAGCCAAATACAGGACCTTTCTTGAAGAAAACCTGTTGGAGTCTGCAAAAGACCTGAAACTGGGAAGGAGATTTGTCTTCCAACAAGACAATGATCCCAAACATAAAGCAAAATCTACAATGGAATGGTTCACAAATAAACAAATCCAGGTGTTAGAATGGCCAAGTCAAAGTCCAGACCTGAATCCAATCAAGAATCTGTGGAAAGAGCTGAAAACTGCGGTTCACAAGCGCTCTCCATCCAACCTCACTCAAGCTCGAGCGATTTGCAAAGGAAGAATGGGCAAGAATTTCAGTCTCTCGATGTGAAAAACTAATAAAGACATACCCCAAGCGACTTGCAGCTGTAATCGCAGCAAAAGGTGGCACTACAAAGTATTAACTTAAAGGGGATGAATAATATTGCACGCCCCACTTTTCAGTTATTTATTTTTTAAAAATGTTTAAAATAAACAATAAATTTCGTTCAACTTCACAATTGTGTCTCACTTGTTGTTGATTCTTCAACATTAATTTAATTTTTTTTATCTTTATGTTTGAAGCCTGAAATGTGGGTAAAGGTTGACAAATTCAAGAGGGAAGAATACTTTCGCAAGGCACTGTAGGTTGGCCTACTTTGCACCAACATTTTGAAGCAATTTTGGTGAACAGTGTCATATTTTAATCCATGCCTCTTTCCACTAAACCACACCCCTTTACCTCTAAGTCACACCCACTTGTCTTTGTAGGCATAAAAACCATGTAAGCAAGTACTTTGGCACATTTAGCTCAGTAAATCTCCCCAGGGATGGAAGCTAAGCCTCTGTTATAGCTGCTCCCATGCTTAAAGTAGACTTGACAACTGATTTCACAATACATACTGAATACAATATTTAAATGATTCCTTAGATCTGATGAGGCAGGTGTAATTACTATGACAATCCATGTCAGATTGGCTGTATATATCACTATATGGAGATAAGGTATGCACACCAGTTACTATGCAAGGGGAATACATGTAATAGCAGAAACTGCTGTGTGAATACTGACATGAAAAATTCAATAGCTATATGTAAGAATGAAATGTGAAAAATGGAACCTGCATTACTGCAATGAATATATGAATCAAGAGAAATTTAGCTACTGAATTGATCAATGCAATAGAGCCCCAACACTACGCCAAAGTATTTCTCTACGTTGGGGTCCCTAGCTTGTGTGTGTCCTCTCATGCAGTTAAAAAACTTACCGTGTATGGGAAGCTGAGACCCAGGCTATATATACGTATCATGTGGATTGGCAATAGGTGTGAGTGGGGAGGGTTCACAAACGAAAAAATACTATTCATATATTCATGGCAGTAATGCAGGTTCCATTTTTCAAATTTCATTCTTACATATAGCTATTGAATTTTTCATGTCAGTATTCACACAGCAGTTTCTGCTATTACATGTATTCCCCTTGCATAGTCACTGGTGTGCATACCTTATCTCCATATAGTGATTTTTCTTTAGGTTTTTGCACCCAGTTCAGACATAGAATGGAGTTCCAAACGTTATTCCTTATTTGTTAGTATTTTTTCGTTTGTGAACCCTCCCCACTCACACCTATTGCCAATCCACATGATACGTATATATAGCCTGGGTCTCAGCTTCCCATACACGGTAAGTTTTTTAACTGCATGAGAGGACACACACAAGCTAGGGACCCCAACGTAGAGAAATACTTTGGCGTAGTGTTGGGGCTCTATTGCATTGATCAATTCAGTAGCTAAATTTCTCTTTATTCATATATTCATGGCAGTAATGCAGGTTCCATTTTTCACATTTCATTCTTACATATAGCTATTGAATTTTTCATGTCAGTATTCACACAGCAGTTTCTGCTATTACATGTGTGACACCTGCTTTGGGAGCGATCTATAGTGTTCCACCCACATTCACCTCTACAGATGCTGCTTCTTTGGTTGAACTGGAGAATACTACAATTCCCAAAGTGCCTTGCAAATCTGGGGGAGGAGGAAACAGGACGGAGGGGTGGAAGGAAGCTGAGTCATCTTGGAGGCGGGAAGCTGCAACTCTGGGTGAGGGGAGACTGTCTAAGAAAGTGACAGGAGGCACCATTAGTAGGAGCTGCGGCCTTCCAGGTTTACCACACCGAAGAAGGATTTTGCCTGCTGTACCGACTCTCTCCCAGACATTGAATCCAGACGACCCAGTGTGGAATAGTCTGAGAGAACAGACCTGCTGCAGACAGAAGTGAGTAGGACATTGCTGTGACTTGTAGTTCTACAGTTTGAGAAGTGCGCTGGAGCAAATTACAAGGCCTTGCTAGAGAGGACTTTTGACTGCACTAACTGGGAGTTTGTATAGGACCAGCCCTGGGGAAATACTGCCTTCATTACTTTAAGTGCACCAACGTACTGCAAGCGCGCCAACGTACTGCAAGCGCGCCGACATCCGCGGCAACTGGGGCCCCAATTTGGGACTGTGTCAATTGTCAGGCTGCAGCTGTTAGTTGATAGATTGTAAGTAGTCAGCAGAATGTGTGGTGTAGGTTAAAGAGGAAGCATTACCCCTAACCTTCAGGTCTATTACAAAGAGCCCCTCCTGCATTTTTGTAGACTACTGCATAACAATACCTGTCGTTTCACTGTTATTTGCTTGTTCCCTGCAATTACCATTGTCATCCTCCTGCAAATAAACCTGTTAAGATTTCTAACCTCAGTTATTGTGAGTGTGTACGGAGCGTGGGTAGGGGTTTCCCGAGTCGACCCCTAGCAGAAGACAAAGACCCTTCTGCATTCCACTAGAGCTCCTAGCAAGATTCGGTGGAGGCACTGCGTCATATCAAGGTGAGAACTACCGAACACCCTGCCCCAGCGGCAAATTAAAGGGGTGTTACAGTGGAGGCACTGCTGAGATCGATCAAGGCAGGTATCGCTGACATGGAGGCTTTAACTGAAGCACAGGTGTCCACATGGTGTGGGGAAAGAAGTATACTTGAAGAACACAGTTTTGCAGTATGCGGTGAACTCTCCAAGGTACCGGATGAAGAAGTACTGAAGATTGTGAACCAAGTTCATGGAGTTGTCCATCCCAGAGTGGTTGACAGAAGGACTGATGAAGGGAGTCCATTATCAGCAGCTCTAATCACTACTGAGGGGACACTGGATAAAGGGTACTTTCCATCTGTCATAGCTGTGCCATTAAAACATGGACCACATTGGAAGATCACCTGGCCTGTGAGGTCCGAAGCAGGGACATCATCTTCGGGTGCAAGTTCACAGCCTAGGAGATCTAGTCGATGTCTACCTTCCACTCCTACTCGGGACAAATCTGAAGAAACAACCATGATGGTTGACGTGGTAGTGGCAGCCATGGAGAAGTTAGTCACCCAGTTTACAAAATTGCAACCTTAAGGGGCCTACCGTCGTCTGAGAACCTTCTCGGGTGTCACTCCTGTCCCAGCTGGTGAAGAAGGGTATGACACGTGGAGGGATGTTACTCTGCAATATCTGGAAGAATGGCAGTGTATTGATGCAGTGAAGAAGCAGAGAATTGTGGAGAGTCTGAAGGGGCCTGCTATGGGCCTGCTATGGAAGTGGTGCAGGCTGCTTGGAGAAGTCAGTCAGAGACAACTTCTAAAGATTACATGACTGCTCTTGAAGATGCTTTTGGATCCCCAGAGGATGCCACTGATCTCCTTTATCAACTCCGCACTACCTATCAAAACTCTGGTGAGAAGATGTCAGATTATCTTTATCGATTGGACAAATTGGTGCATCGGGTCGTATCTAAGGGGGGACTTAGGCCCGAACAAGTTGATCAGTGTCGTTTAGAACAAGTGCTCCGAGGAGCTCTGACTCACGATCCCATTGCTCAACGACTGAGGTGTTGTGACAAAGGGCAGATTCCCCGTTCTTTCCATCAGTTGCTTAAAGAAGTCAGACAAGAGGAAGCTCTCCTGGCCGCCAGAGAACAAGTGACCCAGCGAGTGGCTGCTGCTCCTGTACATCTTGAATCCAGCCATCGAGAGGGAGAGTTCTTGAAGGACATTGAGAGGCAAGGGGAACAGCTTGCCCAACTTCTAGCTGCCCAGGCTCTGAAGGTTGACCAGCTAAAGCAAATTGTTGAGACAGCTGTCAAGAGTCAAAGACCGCCTTTGCAAGTGGCAAGTGATGACCACAGTCTGGTAGAAGATACAAAGCCATAAGAATGTTTTGTCTGTGGGAGCACCCATCATATGGCTCGCCAGTGTCCGAAGAGGTGGAATTTGAAGAGATCTCGGGACCCCCCACCTAACAAGAAGGTGCAGACGGGAAACGGGAAAGGGGGCCAGTAGAGTCCTATACTGGCCCCCCTTCAAAATCAGTGGTATATTCTACTGCTCCATCTAACCCTGTCCAGTCAGAGCAATTTCCTAAAGGTCTCGTAGGACCAGCACCACATGTACCGGCCTGTATCAATGGGCAGCCATGCACTGTATTACTGGATAGTGGTTCACAAGTGTCCATCATTTTTGAGAAGTGGTACAGAAAATACTTGTCAGACGTGCCCTTGCAACCCCTATCTGGACTTGTAGTCTGGGGTTTGAGTGACAACAGTTACCCCTACAAAGGATACGTGGCTGTCACACTACGATTCCCAGAGACTATAGCTGGGGTGGAAAGAGATGTTCCCATCATTGCATTAGTCTGTCCAGACACTGATGAAGACCGGGAAACAGTGCCTGCCATAGTAGGGACAAATGCCAACCTATTCCGTACTCTTGCTCAGTGGTGTCGCGAAATTGGAGGTAATAGATACTCGCAGGCCCTCACAATCCATCCTGTCTGTTTGGCTGCTTATGAGAAGGAGGAAGAGGAAAGGAAGGAACTACGTCCTGAACATTTTGACCTCTGTTTTGAAGGTAGTGATCTGAAGAAGGAGGAAAAGCAGTCAGTGATAAATGGTGTGATGAAGCGTGCCAGAACCTTCTCATTGGGTGATTGGGACCTGGGCCTTGCAAGAAGAGTGGAGCATCACATCCGGCTGACTGATGAGAAGCCATTCCGAGATAGATCCCGACGATTGGCTCCCGCCGATGTGGAGGATGTTCGAAAGCATTTACGGGGTTTACTGGACACTGGAGTCATAATAGAGTCCAACAGCCCATACGCATCTCCGATAGCTATCGCTCGGAAGAAGATTGGAGCTATTAGGATGTGTGTGGATTATCGCACCCTGAACAAATGCACTGTGCCTGATCAGTATACTGTGCCCAAGATTGACGAAGCTTTAGATTGCCTGCAGGGAAGCCAGTGGTTTTCTGTGTTAGATCTTCGGAGTGGATATTACCAGATACCCATGAGCAAGGAGGATCAGGAGAAGACTGCTTTCATTTGCCCTATCGGTTTCTATGAGTTTCAACGGATGCCGCAAGGAGTGACCGGTGCCCCTGCTACTTTCCAGAGATGTATGGACAAGGTGATGGGAGACATGAACTTTCGTGAGGTCCTGGTTTACCTGGATGATCTGATTGTATTTGGCCACACCTTGGAAGAGCACAACCTGAGGTTATTTAAGGTGTTGGACCGGCTAGAGGAAGCTGGGTTAAAACTATCCCTCGACAAGTGCCTGTTCTGCCAGAAATCTGTGAAGTATGTAGGACACATTGTCAGCTGAGAAGGAATCTCCACGGATCCAGCCAAAATAGAAGCTGTGATGGAGTGGCCCAAACCCACCAAATTGGGGGAGCTTAGATCTTTTCTAGGTTTCAGAGGGTACTACAGAAGATTTGTGCCACAATATTCCAAGATCGCAAAGCCATTGACAGCCCTCACTCAAGGGTATCCCCCACCTCGAGGGACAGCTCGCTCCAAGAAACCTGCAACAAAAACCTACTTCAAGGTGAATGAGCCTTTCGGAGAGAGATGGACATCAGAGTGTGATGAAGCCTTTGAGAAACTCAAGTCCTGCTTGACCCAGGCACCTGTACTGGCCTATGCAGACCCCAACAAGCCATACGTACTTCATGTGGATGCTTCTTTTGATGGACTTGGAGCAGTCTTATACCAGGAGCACTATGGCGTCCTGCGGCCAGTCTACTACATCAGTCGTGGATTGTCTCCGAGTGAGCGCAATTACCCAGCACATAAACTGGAGTTCTTGGCCTTGAAATGGGCTGTGGTGGACAAGCTGCATGACCACCTCTATGGAGTGCATTTCCAAGTTCATGCTGACAACAATCCACTGACCTATGTGAGGACTACAGCAAAGCTGGATGCTACTGGCCATAGATGGCTCGCCGCGCTAGCTATATATGATTTCAGCCTGAAGTACCGACCTGGTGCCACCAACATCGATGCAGATGCTCTGTCCCGCCTGCCCAGGCAGATGGTGAATGAAGAAGAAGAAGCCTGGATTGAGGTTCCAGCCCCAGAGGTGAAAGCTATGTGTCATCGACATCAAGGAAGGATTGCTCAATCAGGGGGCAGTGCTACCTTCTTAGGGGCTCCAGAGGAAGCTCTTCCACTATTGTTCTGTCAACTGACCAACGTTGATGCCGGCTCCCTGCCTCAACTGACTCAAAACCAGATTGAAAAGGCTCAACAGGAAGATCCTTCTGTGGGAGTTGTTCGATGGTGGGTGAAAAGGGGCCAAAAGCCTGAGAGGAATGCTCTGAAGACACAAGAGTCTGTTCTCTTGACCCGACAGTTAGACTTTCTGGTGGTGAAAAATGGATTGATGCACCGCGAGGTCAAACGCCAAAATCGAGAAGTTCGTGTTCAGTTGGTGCTTCCTGCTCAGTTCCGTGAGATGGTCATAAGGGCACTGCATGATGATCATGGACACCTTGGGGTGGAAAAGACCACCAGCCTCATAGCAGATCGGTTCTATTGGCCAAAGATGGAAGCTGACATTGAACAATACTGTAAATCTTGTAAGCGGTGTATCCTAAGGAAAACCTTACCTTCTCGGTCCGCCCCCCTTGTCAACATAACCAGTGATGGCCCCCTTGATTTAGTGTGTATCGACTTCCTTTCCATTGAGCCTGATGAAGGAAACCTCAGCAACGTTCTAGTGGTCACTGATCATTTCACAAGATATGCTCAAGCTTACACCACTAGAGATCAGAAGGCAACCACTGTGGCTAAAACCTTGTGGGAGAAATTCTTTGTGCATTATGGGCTGCCAGCACGCATCCATTCTGACCAAGGGAGAGATTTTGAGAGTCGGCGGCTAATTAAGGAGTTGTGTGAGGTTTGTGGGATCAAGAAGTCCAGGACCACACCATTTCATCCGCAAGGAGACCCTCAGCCTGAACGATTCAACCGTACCCTTCTTAACGTGCTGGGCACTTTGGATTCAAAACAGAAAGGAAGGTGGAGTCGACACATAAGTCAATTAGTTCACGCCTACAACTGCACCAAAAATGAGTCAACAGGGTACTCGCCCTACTTCCTCATGTATGGAAGGGAAGCCAGACTACCTGTGGATATTAGTTTTGGAGTGTCCCCTGGCAATTCATCTGGGAAGAACTACCTGAAGTATGTGTCACAGCTGAAGGAACAATTAAAGGAGGCCTACAAGTTGGCTGATGAGGCCTCTGGTCGATCCGGGAGGCGAAACAAAATGTACTACGACCGCAGAGTCCGGGACCAAGTCCTGCAACCTGGAGATAGGGTCCTCATCCGTCAGTTGGGCCTCCATGGAAAACACAAGCTTTCTGATCGATGGCGTTCAGAACCTTATGTGGTGGTAGAGAAGTTGCATGTCATCCCAGTCTACAGAGTGAAGCCTGAGAAAGGTGGGGGGGTGTTAAGACCTATCATCGTCAGCATTTGCTACCTATAGGACAGAATGTCCGATTCCAGTCGCCACAACGCACCGAAGCCCATGCAACCACCCGATCTCACCGAAGGAGTCTTCGGCCGCCGCAAGTGACCCATCCTGTGGTCCCTCCTGAAGGTAGTGAGAGTGATTCCAGTGATGAATGTGGACCATGCTTCAGATGGACAAGTGACCCAGGCTCTGTAATTCCAGATCATACAGACCAACCAGCTGAAGAAGTGTCCCAAGACGAGTGTGGTTCGGCACCAAACCCATGTTGCGATCAGTCGGAGGAGAGTTTAGAAAATGCAGAGCTGCCAAGTGAAGAGGTTGCTGTCATAGAGCCTGAAAGTCAAGAGCTAGGGGTCGATGAGGGGGTCCCTGTCCCTGCCGTGCACACTCGTCCAAAACGGGACATTAGACCCCCCATGATGCTGACATATGACCAGATGGGGCAAGTCACTGAGGTTCCTAGAGTAGTACACCCCTATTCCAACTATGAGTGGCCCTATTTCCCCCCTACAGCTATGTGGCCTGTTACTGATTTGGGTGTAACTAGTTGTGGTGTTAGTCAGGATGCTTTAACACAAAATTTACTTCCAGGTGGTGAGTCTTCATTTTGTGCTTGGGAGCCTACAGCGACTCACCAGGGGGAGAGTGTGACACCTGCTTTGGGAGCGATCTATAGTGTTCCACCCACATTCACCTCTACAGATGCTGCTTCTTTGGTTGAACTGGAGAATACTACAATTCCCAAAGTGCCTTGCAAATCTGGGGGAGGAGGAAACAGGACGGAGGGGTGGAAGGAAGCTGAGTCATCTTGGAGGCGGGAAACTGCAACTCTGGGTGAGGGGAGACTGTCTAAGAAAGTGACAGGAGGCACCATTAGTAGGAGCTGCGGCCTTCCAGGTTTACCACACCGAAGAAGGATTTTGCCTGCTGTACCGACTCTCTCCCAGACATTGAATCCAGACGACCCAGTGTGGAATAGTCTGAGAGAACAGACCTGCTGCAGACAGAAGTGAGTAGGACATTGCTGTGACTTGTAGTTCTACAGTTTGAGAAGTGCGCTGGAGCAAATTACAAGGCCTTGCTAGAGAGGACTTTTGACTGCACTAACTGGGAGTTTGTATAGGACCCGCCCTGGGGAAATACTGCCTTCATTACTTTAAGTGCACCAACGTACTGCAAGCACGCCAACGTACTGCAAGCGCGCCGACATCCGCGGCAACTGGGGCCCCAATTTGGGACAGTGTCAATTGTGAGGCTGCAGCTGTTAGTTGGTAGATTGTAAGTAGTCAGCAGAATGTGTGGTGTAGGTTAAAGAGGAAGCATTACCCCTAACCTTCAGGTCTATTACAAAGAGCCCCTCCTGCATTTTTGCAGACTACTGCATAACAATACCTGTCGTTTCACTGTTATTTGCTTGTTCCCTGCAATTACCATTGTCATCCTCCTGCAAATAAACCTGTTAAGATTTCTAACCTCAGTTATTGTGAGTGTGTACGGAGCGTGGGTAGGGGTTTCCCGAGTCGACCCCTAGCAGAAGACAAAGACCCTTCTGCATTCCACTAGAGCTCCTAGCAAGATTCGGTGGAGGCACTGCGTCATATCAAGGTGAGAACTACCGAACACCCTGCCCCAGCGGCAAATTAAAGGGGTGTTACACATGTATTCCCCTTGCATAGTCACTGGTGTGCATACCTTAACTCCATATAGTGATTTTTCTTTAGGTTTTTGCACCCAGTTCAGACATGGAATGAAGTTCCAAACGTTATTCCTTATTTGTTAGATTGGCTGTATAATCTTGATATTAATGATATTAAGAAGAGCATTTTATAAAATGTTCATTTTAGTATTCGGTAGGAAAACTTTGAAAAAGGAATATACAGCCATTGTTACTTTGAATTGGAAGTTCACAAGCCACATCAGATTTAAGAGATCTAGTTAAATAAAGTTTTCCATTTCTTACGATAGAGATGCTTTAAACATTTAAAGATCAGTAAACACGTGGAGAATGGATAGAAACAAAAAAGGTTTCATGTGCAATAGACAAAGACTAATACTTGTAATAAAATTGATAACAAGATCAAAAGAAAAAATAAAATCTTAGAACACTAATATTATAAAAGAGGAGTTAGCACAAAAAAACTTTGAACTGGAATTCTGACTTTATAGAAATAAAACTTTGGAGCAGACCTGGGCAAAGTGCAGCCTTTGAGCCAAAAATCCAACCTTTGGCTGTTCCTGTCCAAAGACACGGTTGTTCCCCTGCTATTCATCTCAATGTTACCGGTATCTGCATCCTCAGGATGCAGATACTGGTGAATATAATAGTAGAGGAGGGAGCTGTATGCTCCCTCTTTCAACCTTTAGCCTGTGGGTCTGCGACTCAGCACATCAGGCACAATGGTATCACAATAATACAGTGTTGGAAGCTATAGAGGTATCATATTGTGTGGGAGCGTGGCGGTCATCATACTATGTTTGAGGGCACTGTGTGTCCATCATATTGTGTGTGAGCGGTTGTGGGGTCCATCATGTTGTGTGTGGTGTACTCTGGACAGCATCATGCCATGTGAGGGAGGGGCTGAGGATAACATTATACTGTGTGTGGGGGACTGTGGGGAGTACCATGCTATGTGTAAGTCGTTGTCATCAAACTGTGTGGATGGCTGTGGGGATCCTCATATAGTGTGTGAGGGAGGAAGTTGTGGGGATCATCATACTGTGTATTTGTGTGGTGTGGGGCTGTGGAGTCCACCATATTATGTGGGGGAGCTCTGAGGGCATCATACTGTGTGAGGGAGTATCACACTGTGTGGGAGGAGCTATGGATCATTGTACAAGTGCTGCATAACAGAAGTATCATTTACTGCTGATTATAAGCTTTAACATATGATTTTGATTCGCTGCTACAAATAAAAATGCATGTTACAATGTGCCCTATTGCAACATGTATTAGCAGTTGCAGTGAGTCAAATCACTTAATTTTTCTTAATATTACTATTATTATTATTATTATTATTATTAAAGTTTGGACCTTCACCACAGTTACAATTTCTCATATGGCCCATTGGGAAAATTAATGGCCAACCCCTTCTTTAGAATCAACTCTCATCGGGGACAAATGGAGAGGATTATACATCCTGAAAATCTGTGCAGAAAATCTGTTCCGTTTTACAGCAGAAGTTCTGGATATGGGATTTTAAGACATGCTTAAGAGTTTTGTAGCACCGGTGTCCGGGTCCTATCTCTCCTCACTGCCCCGCGGTGGTCCACGTGCTCTCCTGCCTGCCTCTTCTCCCAGGGCCTGTGCACACAACACAGGATCCCCTGGAGTGCACTTAGTAAGCGCGCACACCAGCCCTCCTCTTAAAGGACCGGCCTGCTATTTCCAGGAAATGCCTGAGAGGCACTACGTCTTTGATGCACCCTTCCATTAGGGGAGGTGTCTGTACAACACCTTCAGTTACTCAGTGTCTTGTCTGTCTAGCTAGTTGTCAGGTCGCATGCTCCTGCCTGCATCCATTACCTATATCTGTAACTGTGTCCGCTTTCCCTTTCCAGTCCTACCGTGCTCGCCATTCCTGTTAGTACTCGTTGTCCTGCCTGCCTCAGCTGTACTCGCCTCATACTAGAGACTGTACCTACCCATACGTGTGTCCAGACCTGCCTTGGGGGTCAGCTGCCACAGTCGCGGTCACTGCCCTGTTAGTGGTGTCTGCCCTGCTGTAGGCACTTACTTAACCCCTTTCTTAATAAAGGGTAAGCCCGGGTGCCCCCTATGGTTCAGTGGGTACATGACTCCGGAATGTCTGACTAAAGGCTTTTTCCATTTACCCAACATCCCATACCCACTATGGTTCTTATCTAAAACAAACTCAAACACTGCGTGACATTGGATATAAAGGCCACAGCAGCCCCATTTATTAATAACAGAATTAAGCAACATAACAATACAAATCTTCAATACAAATCTCCATTGAAGAAAACCCAAAGGAGGGGGGGGGTACCTGAAGGTTGACCAAAACTGTTCCTTGCAACATCGGCCCACCTCCTGACCCTCAACCGCAACACACCGACTCGAGAGCCCTGGCCAGATGTTGCCCACACCATGTCCCGCTGAGACTCAACCCAGCAAGGACCCGTTTAACCAAACATTTGCACCGTTAGAGGTAACCCGCTCCGGCACTGGGTTCCGTCCTCTCCTCTGTGCAACCCCCACCTTCAGACACCCCCCTCCTTTCCGCCACCGCGAGTGCGCATGACCCCTTGTGCGCGCGAGTCCTCCCACAACACCAGCGCCTTCTCGACCCCCGCCATAAGCCCTAAGGCCCATGTGAGGCAAATCCCGGGATATGAAGATGAATTATGACTTCCAGTCATAATCGCTCATCACTCCCTGGCAGTGCCCCCCTCCCTTCTTGTCCTCAATGTCCAGCATCTGTGAAGGTGTCACATCCCATGGCCATCTCCTATGATATGGAAATTAGGTGATGTGGGAACAATGGACACAGGATGACTCCCTGCCGTGACCCTGTGGTAGGAGCTGCTATCTAATTAGCAAGCTTGGAAGTATCCAGACAGAACGACTCCAGTAAAAAATGGTTCATATCTCGCAAGCCATATTTCCGATAAATATGGCAACCATAAAAATGGTGTCTCCGCATGCGGACGATGCTGGCACACCCTTTTTATGGGAGCGGGAGCTTGGGAAATACCCCAGGCGTGATATCAGCCAATGGGGAACTAGTAGACAAGTCATGAAACCTCTCATTCTGTAGCTAAATTCATAACTGTCACAATGAGAGCATTGGCGTCCGCCTACGACGCTCCCAGGCCAAGTTATGGCCATATTCCATGTTGTGGATTTTGTCCATAACTCCAGCCAGGGGTGGAGCAGTGCTCCCTCTGAGGTCACGAAGGTAGGAGGGGACCTGGATTTGCCCAGGTTGATAACCCTACTTCGGCCATTTTCCAGTGTTCTTTCGCTGGGGGTCACGTGCAGGAAACATCTGTGGGAGTTCCTAGAAACCTGGTCTACAGCGCCCCCCTGTGGCCAGACGCACAAGGTAACTGATTGAATTGCATACCTGTTTGTAAACCATGCTTTATCTGTAACTGTACTCTGACCTATGTATATTCTGTAGATTCCCTATTGTATATATTGTAGTTTCTAGTGTGCTTTAGGCTGATTAAATTATATAATTAATCTTGGGCTGTTCTGTTATCTCGATCTTGAATCCCACGTCTGTGTGTTCGGCTAATAGTTACCGTGAAGCGGTTGGTGGCAGCGAGTTGTGCCAAGGATTATTGTGGGGAGGCCAGTGAGATTCGGGGAGGTTTTATATATTCCGCCCGCGGAGGTCGGGGGAATATATACCCTACTCTCACTGGGGACCCTTCAATAATCGGCATAAGTAGTATAGCGGCCTCCTTGCTTATTGTCGGGCAATTCCATAATTGGCCTGACTATAAGAGGGGCGCTAGAGAGCGCGTCACGTGCTCTGTCTGTCGGTCGGGAGGTATAAAGGAGGGGTGACACCCACTTGTTACCCCCCGATTGTGACGTACTGGTAGCCAGCGCGGGGGATTTCTGAGTGACCCCCCCCGGTGGTTCGTGACATATTGGTGGCATAGCGGTGGGATCGAGATAATAGTGTGTGTGAGTGTGAGACCCATACTCCCAGACACTAAAGACTGCCTGCAGCAGCTGTGGCTGCTGGGGTCTTCAGACTAGCTCAACACTAGAGTGTCAGAGTGCAGATACTGTAAGGTGTGTGGAGGCATCAGGTGTCAGTTCTGTGTCAGTGACCAAAAGTCTGCAAGAATGGCTGATGGCACCAGGAGCAGAGCTATGCAACTGGCCAATGCTAAAGCAGGAGCCGAAGAGAGGGAGGACGGTGCTGTGGACAGTAATGAGGAGGTTGCCCATGAGTCCTCCAGGAGCTCGACGCCAGAAAACAGCTCTGCAGAGGACATTGCACAACCTGGCACTGCTGGACAAGATGAGGAGCAGCTCACCCAAGGGTCCTCAACGAGCCAGATGCCAGCCCTCCGCTCTGCAATGGACAGTGAATCACCAGGCTCCGCAGCGGGCCGCAGATCACCACGTGCCATTCCACCGAGCCTGGGAGGCTCGGATAGCCTTCTTCAAATGGCTATGGCTGGAGACCGGGAGGGCTACAGGGAACTCATGGCAGAGCGCAGGGCAGCGTGTGAGGCTGCGGAGCGGCAGGCAGAGCGGCAGGCAGCGCGTGAAGAGCGCCAGGCAGAGCGTGAGGCTGCGGAGCGACGGCAACAGGCAGACCGGGACCACCAGCTACAGCTAGCTCAGCTCCGGCCCTCATCAGCCACACGTGACCTTCAAGACACCAAACTTCCAAAGGTCCGTGTTGAGGACTTCCCAGTGCTGGAGAAGGATGGAGACTTGGACTCTTTCTTGACTGCTTTTGAACGGACTTGCTTGCAGCACCATCTGGACAAGGACCAGTGGGCCAAATACCTGACCCCCCGTTTAAGGGGTAAGGCCCTGGAAATCCTTGGGGACTTGCCTGCTGAGGCAGATCAGGGCTACGACACCATCAAGCGGGCCCTGATCCAACAGTACAACCTCACTCCAGAGTCCTACCGCAAGAAGTTCCGGAGCCTACAGAAGGGACCAAAGGACTCCTGGGCTGACCACAGGCGGGCACTTGCCCGAGCTGCTGACCACTGGACCCAAGGCCTGCAGCTTTCCACCGGACCGGAGATCCTGGACTTGTTCATCACGGAGCAACTCTTGTGGAACTGCCCTGAGGATCTCCGCCAGTTCATCCGAGACCAGAAGCCAAAGGGGTCCACGGCTACAGCTGCCCTGGCCGATGACTACACCAACAATCGGGCTCCTGAGGCCAGGAGAGCAGCCACCAGCAGCACCTGGAGAGGGGGTAAGATGAATTCTGCGACTGCCCCACCTGCCCCTAGACTGCAGGGGGTGTCCCCCTCAACTCCCCTCTCCAGGCCCGTGGCAGAGCCAAGACGGTGCCACCAGTGCAACCTACCTGGACACTTCAAGGCCATGTGCCCTCAGCGTCCCAAGGCCCCGGCTCCGTCCCCGTCCCAAGGGCCGCCCAAGGTGTATTGTGTGGGTGGGGGTGGTGGTAGGTCCCTGGACAGCTTCCAACCTGTCACCGTCGGCCGGTCTGTGACCATAGGACTGCGAGACAGCGCCTCGGAGGTGACTCTGGTGCGGCCTGAGATGGTGTCCCCCCAAGACTTGATCCCTGGAAAAACCCTCGCTGTCTCCGGGATTGGAGGCATTGACCCGGCGCTCCCTGTTGCTGACATTTATGTGGACTGGGGCGCAGGGCGAGGGGTGAGGGAGGTGGGGGTAACTGATCGGATCCCCGCAAACGTGCTACTTGGGACAGATTTGGGGCAGATAACCTCCCAGTTTGGGCCCCCCCCAAGGGCTGAACCTTCAGCCAGTACTGACGTGCCTCCGGACAATGTTAATGTGTTATCTATGAATGATGTAAGGGAGGAGGGAGTGAACTCTGATATTTCTGCTTGCACAGACACCATAGACACACACACAGCTGCAGCTGTGACAGGGGAGGGGGTCAGAGAAAGGTGTGACAATGCCTCTACAAGTAATCAGCCTGTGAGCTGGGATCTGCTGCCCTCTGCAGGGATAAGCAGAGAGCAGGGTGCTGCAGGGGGAGGACCAGTGTGTGGGGTGGGGGCTACCACAGCAAATGTGGGGTCCCCAGAGATTTCACAGCGGGGTTCTGTTGCTGCAGGAGGGGAACAGGCAGGTGAGATTGGGGCCGGTCCAGGAGCGGAAGTGCTCCCAGGTAAGATCTCGGTGCATGGTTCCCCCACAACCGGGGTGTCAGGAAGCCAGGTCGGTCTGCCTGAACCGGCGACTTGGTCAGGAACGGAGGAGGAGCAGGCACGACCCACGGTCGCAGCGGCTGTGGCCGCTGTCACCCGCAGTGGGAGTGCTGGAAGCCAAGGGGCCTCCCGGAGGTCCGATAGCTCTTCCCCTTCTGACCAAGTGGCAGCCGAGTCAGGTGGAGGCCAGGACACAGGTCCCGGGGTAATGACCGAAGATGTGACAGTCTCGTCGATTCTGGCCACATCTAGTCAGGGGTTTCAGGCAGCGTTAGAAGCTGACGACAGCCTGAAAGCTCTTAAGGAGCAGGCGGCACAGCCTCCCTCGGACTCGGACCCGGAGCGAGTGGTCTGGGACCAAGGACGGCTGTACCGGGCCACGGTCCAGCAGGGTTCACCGGAGGCGTGGCCCAGGGACCGACAGTTGGTGGTACCCTATCCGTTCCGGACGGAGTTGTTGCAGATCGCACATGAGATTCCGATGGCCGGACACCTAGGGATCGCTAAGACCAAGGCCAGGTTAAACCAGCATTTCTACTGGCCAAAAATGGGGGCCGATGTGGCTGCCTACTGCCGTTCGTGTGAAACCTGTCAGAGAGTGGGGAAGGCGGGGCCACGCCCCAAAGCCCCACTGGTATCTCTGCCCATCATCGATGAGCCTTTCAGGAGGGTGGCTGTGGATCTGGTCGGCCCGCTGGCCATCCCCAGCAGCTCCGGGAAACGCTTCATACTGACGGTAGTGGACTATGCCACCCGGTACCCAGAAGCAGTGGCCTTGTCGTCCATTCGGGCTGACAAGGTGGCCACCGCATTGCTGGAGATTTTCTCCCGAGTGGGTTTTCCCCAGGAAATGCTCACTGACCGGGGGACCCAATTCATGTCCCAGCTGATGGAGGCCCTCTGTAAGCAAGTCCAGGTGCGACATCTGGTGGCCAGCCCGTACCATCCACAGACTAATGGCCTGTGCGAGCGGTTTAATGGCACCTTAAAGCAGATGCTTAAGATGTTGGTCGACTCCCATGGGCGTGACTGGGAGCGGTATCTCCCACACCTGTTATTTGCTTACCGGGAGGTTCCACAGGCCTCAACAGGATTCTCACCGTTTGAGCTCCTGTACGGGCGACGTGTGCGGGGCCCCCTGGCTCTGGTGAAAGAGGCTTGGGAAGGGGATTTGGCCACCCCTGGAGTGTCGGTTATCGAGTATGTCATGCGCTTCCGTGACAAAATGCAGGCCTTGACGCAACTGGTACACGACAATATGGCTCAAGCCCAGGCCGATCAGAAGCGTTGGTACGACCAGAACGCTTGTGAGAGGACCTACCAAGTGGGTCAAAAGGTGTGGGTACTGGTCCCCGTACCACAGGACAAGCTTCAGGCAGCCTGGGAAGGCCCATACCTCGTGTACCAGCAGCTCAACCCTGTGACGTACCTGGTCACCCTGGACCCTGCCCGTGGAAGGCGGAAGCCCTTCCATGTGAACATGATGAAGGCACATCATGAGCGGGAGGCATGTGCACTCCCTGTGTGCAACCTGCCCGAGGAGGGAGAAGCGGAAACCCTCTTGGATATGCTAGCCCAGGTTAGGGCAGGCGGATCCATTGAGGATGTGGAGGTTGGCCACCAGCTCTTGGAGGACCAACGGTCCCAGCTGTGGGCCACCCTACACCCCTTCCGGGGGTTGTTTACCAACCAGCCCGGAAGGACTGACTTGGCTGTCCATCACGTGGACACTGGGGATCATCCCCCGATCCGGCGTTCAGCATATCGGGTTTCCCTGGAGGTGCAGCAACACATGCGCCAGGAGATTGACGAGATGCTGAAGCTGGGGGTGATCCAGGCATCCAACAGCGCTTGGGCCTCGCCTGTAGTCCTCGTCCCTAAGAAGGACCGAACCACTCGGTTCTGCGTGGACTACAGGGGGCTCAATGCTGTCACGGTCGCCGATGCGTACCCAATGCCACGCATCGATGACCTGCTCGATCAGTTGGCCGGGGCTCAGTACCTGACCATCATGGACCTGAGCCGGGGATATTGGCAGATCCCCCTGACTCGCAAGGCCAGGGAACGCTCTGCCTTTATTACCCCATTTGGACTATACGAGTCCACGGTGATGCCATTCGGGATGAGGAATGCCCCTGCCACTTTCCAGCGGATGGTCAACACCCTGCTCAAGGGACTTGAAGGGTACGCGGCCGCGTACCTGGATGACATTGCCGTCTTCAGTCCCACCTGGGAAGATCACCTAGAGCATCTAGCACAGGTGCTCAGGCGGATCCACCGGGCAGGTTTGACCATCAAGCCGGGAAAGTGTCAGCTGGCCATGAGCGAGGTCCAGTACCTCGGTCACCGGGTAGGCGGGAGAACACTGAAGCCCGAGCCTGAGAAAGTGGAGGCCATCGCATCCTGGCCCACCCCCAGGACCAAGAAGCAGGTGATGTCCTTCTTGGGGACCGCTGGGTACTATAGGAGGTTTGTTCCATGCTATAGTAGCCTGGCAAAGCCCTTGACGGACCTCACCAAGAAGAAGCTGCCCTCTGCAGTCGATTGGACAATGGACTGCGAGACAGCCTTCCGGGCCCTAAAGGACGCCCTGTCCAGCCCGCCCGTGCTACAGGCAGCCGACTTCACGCGGCCGTTTGTAGTACAGACCGACGCCAGTGACTTCGGCCTCGGTGCGGTGCTCAGCCAGGTGGACTCTGCGAGCCAAGAGCACCCAGTCTTGTACCTGAGCAGGAAGCTGTTACCAAGGGAAGTGGCCTATTCCACGATGGAGAAGGAGTGCCTGGCCATAGTGTGGGCCCTGCAGCGTCTGCAACCCTATCTATACGGGCGCCACTTCATCGTGGAGACGGACCACAATCCCCTCAGCTGGTTGCACACCGTCTCTGGGACGAATGGGCGATTGTTGCGATGGAGCCTTGCGCTCCAGCAATACAACTTCACCATTCGCCACAAAAGGGGCCGTGACCACGGTAACGCAGACGGGCTGTCCCGACAAGGAGAGGTCGCGGACGGGCGCACGGGGGAACACCGGAGTGTGCTGCCCCCTAGCGCCCTCAAAAGGGGGGAGGTGTGAGGCAAATCCCGGGATATGAAGATGAATTATGACTTCCAGTCATAATCGCTCATCACTCCCTGGCAGTGCCCCCCTCCCTTCTTGTCCTCAATGTCCAGCATCTGTGAAGGTGTCACATCCCATGGCCATCTCCTATGATATGGAAATTAGGTGATGTGGGAACAATGGACACAGGATGACTCCCTGCCGTGACCCTGTGGTAGGAGCTGCTATCTAATTAGCAAGCTTGGAAGTATCCAGACAGAACGACTCCAGTAAAAAATGGTTCATATCTCGCAAGCCATATTTCCGATAAATATGGCAACCATAAAAATGGTGTCTCTGCATGCGGACGATGCTGGCACACCCTTTTTATGGGAGCGGGAGCTTGGGAAATACCCCAGGCGTGATATCAGCCAATGGGGAACTAGTAGACAAGTCATGAAACCTCTCATTCTGTAGCTAAATTCATAACTGTCACAATGAGAGCATTGGCGTCCGCCTACGACGCTCCCAGGCCAAGTTATGGCCATATTCCATGTTGTGGATTTTGTCCATAACTCCAGCCAGGGGTGGAGCAGTGCTCCCTCTGAGGTCACGAAGGTAGGAGGGGACCTGGATTTGCCCAGGTTGATAACCCTACTTCGGCCATTTTCCAGTGTTCTTTCGCTGGGGGTCACGTGCAGGAAACATCTGTGGGAGTTCCTAGAAACCTGGTCTACAGCGCCCCCCTGTGGCCAGACGCACAAGGTAACTGATTGAATTGCATACCTGTTTGTAAACCATGCTTTATCTGTAACTGTACTCTGACCTATGTATATTCTGTAGATTCCCTATTGTATATATTGTAGTTTCTAGTGTGCTTTAGGCTGATTAAATTATATAATTAATCTTGGGCTGTTCTGTTATCTCGATCTTGAATCCCACGTCTGTGTGTTCGGCTAATAGTTACCGTGAAGCGGTTGGTGGCAGCGAGTTGTGCCAAGGATTATTGTGGGGAGGCCAGTGAGATTCGGGGAGGTTTTATATATTCCGCCCGCGGAGGTCGGGGGAATATATACCCTACTCTCACTGGGGACCCTTCAATAATCGGCATAAGTAGTATAGCGGCCTCCTTGCTTATTGTCGGGCAATTCCATAATTGGCCTGACTATAAGAGGGGCGCTAGAGAGCGCGTCACGTGCTCTGTCTGTCGGTCGGGAGGTATAAAGGAGGGGTGACACCCACTTGTTACCCCCCGATTGTGACGTACTGGTAGCCAGCGCGGGGGATTTCTGAGTGACCCCCCCCGGTGGTTCGTGACAGCCCATATATCATTTCCAACCGAATTTAAATGGACCCCGTCCCATTGCAACAAGTTGGCGGACGCCGATTCCAACTCCGAGTGCCGAACCAAGACCCCCCCGAGCCGAGAAACAAAACGCCCAATCTCACGATTCACTTTACATCGCGCTCTATTAACAGCCTCCACTGACCTGGCCCGCCGCCAAGACCGTCGCGCAACAATGTCAGACCACATGATGACTAGACCCGGATTGGATGACAGGAGTCGCAGGAGGTCGCATTTAATGTCCTGAATCAGATCCCTAGATGCCCGAAGACTCAAGTCATTCCCACCCGCATCCGGTGGCCTATCCAACTCTACATGGTGGCGCCAGGAAGGCAACACTTCACTCCACATCATACCCCTGACGCCGATCCATCGTACTATCGCCTTCTCCCTGGGAACACCCAACTGGCGGCCATTAGGGCTTACTCCCGCGCGAAAAGCACCCCAGTACACGTACGAATGGCCGAGCACCCACACCAACAATGGTGAACCTACAAAACAAAAGGTGGCAAAATGGGGGGGGAAGGGGGGGCGAGAGAGGGGCAACGGAAAGGAGAAGGGGAACATGGGGAAGAACGGGTAATGAAAACCAAGCAACATACCGCCCCGACCTAACCTACTCCGTCATATTACAGCAAGGATGGTCGCACATATGATCTATACCTAGCCGAGTCCCAGCGTCCCATCTTACGGATGGCCTGCGCGCCCAGGCCCCAACGAGCCGCCTGAGTCGCCGCCCCAATCCGAAAGGAATGAGACGCGAACTCAGCCTCGTTGAGACCGCAACACTGCAGGCACCTCCGAAAGATGCAGACAAACTGGTATCCGGACAAGGCTGACCCGTCTTGATGTGACAAAAAGGAGCCCGGACGGGTTCCCCTCACTTCCAAAAAAGCCGACACCTGTTTAACACGACTCTCCGCCAGGCCAGGTACACCCCACAGTTCCACCACACGACCTCTACCCAGCTGATCCGTCTTTGACCGTCTCAAGCAACACCGTACCGCATCCACACCACAAGCCACATCCTCCAACAACAAACTTCCATGACACCTCGTGTCCCTACTTACCATTTCACTAATTCTGAACACACCAAAGATGGCCAAAACAAAAGAGGTCCCAAACAAATGGCATTCATACTCCGAAAAACACACACGGGGCAAAATAGACAACAAATTACCCAGCAATTCAAAAGACACCGGGCACCTAAGATCACGGCTCGCCCCGACCCTTCGGTAGCCCTTCAATGCCTGGCGCACCATGAAATCCTTAGTGACGTCCTTCCAGCCCAGTAACCTAAAAAAGAAACCTATGCCAGCCAGCCTGCCAGCAACCGCCGACCATGACAGGCCTTCCTCCTCCACTCTACCCATCATAAATAAGACTAAATAAACCCTGTCACCTTCAGGTACATCACCTCCGACCTCGGCAACCAACTCGAGCCAACGATCCCACGCCGCAGTATAGCTGCGCCACGTACTGGGCGCCACCGATTGTTTGATCAATTCCCAGGCCGGCTGCAAACCAGGTCCCACAACCAGACGGGCCACACTGTCTCCTGCTGCTCCGCGTCCGGCGCCAGCATTCGAAAACGGTCCCACTGGAAGCGAGATAAAGCATCAGCCACGGAATTCAAAACCCCCGGCACATGCACAGCACAAATCCACAAGTTAAGCTCCAGGCATTGCAACACCAAATGCCACAAGTGATCCACAACCGGAGGGGAATCTGCCGTCAACTTGTTAACACATTGAACAACCCCCAGGTTATCACACATAAAACGCACCTTTCTGTCTCTCAGATCCTGCCCCCAAACCTCTATGGCCACAACAATAGGAAAAAGTTCCAACAAGGCCAAATTCCTGGTTAAACCGGACACCCGCCAAGATTCAGGCCACCTGCCAACACACCATCTCCCCCCAAAATATGCACCGAAGCCACTGGACCCCGCCGCATCCGTATAAAGGACCAACTCATCATTGGACACCACCTCACGAAGCCACAATGACCGTCCATTATACAATTGTAAAAAACGGGACCACACTCTCAAGTCCGCCTTGTGTTCCACCTTTAAACTTACAAAATGCAAAGGGTGCGACACACCGGCGGTGGCTTGAGCCAAATGATGGGAAAAAACTCTTCCCATCGGCAAAATCTGACAAGCAAAATTCAACTTGCCTAAGAGGGACTGCAATTCCCGTAAACGGATTTTCTTGGCTTCCAGGGCCCTATGTACACAACACCTCAAATCCGTCAGCTTGTCCTCCGGCAAGCGGCACTCCATGGCAATGGTATCTAACTCAATTCCAAGAAATTTCAAAAGCGTAACCGGACCCTCCGTCTTCTCAGGTGCCAATGGAACACCAAAACGGCGAGCAACCTGCTCCACTGTCCGAAGCAAAAGGGAACACTGCGGAGATCCAGCAGGCCCCATACACAAAAAGTCGTCCAAATAGTGCAACACTGAATCCAGGCCCGCCTCCTCCTTAATCACACATTCCAAAAAACAACTAAACTTTTCAAAATAGGAACATGAAATTGAGCAGCCCATAGGTAAACAACAATCCACATAAAACTTGTCCTCCCACCAACACCCCAACAGGTCAAAACTGTCCGGGTGCACCGGTAACAGACAGAAGGCGGCCTCCACATCCGTTTTTGCCAAAAGCGAGCCACGACCCAGCTTCCTCAGCCATTCAACCGCCTTATAAAAACGAACATACGATACCGAAACCAGTTCCGGATCAATACCATCGTTCACCGACCTGCCAGTAGGATTTGAGAAATGGTGGATCAGCCGAAACTTGTTAGGTTCCTTTTTTGGGACCAACTCCAACGGGGACACCACCAAGTCGGGCAATGGAGGGGCATCAAAAGGCCCCGCCATCCGTCCTAATTCCAACTCCTTCTGTAACTTATCTGCAACAATCTCACCATATAGGCGAATCGACTGTAAATTATTCAAAGGAATCTCTCCCGTCTTAACAACTGACGGTATCTTGAAACCAAAACTAAAACCTTCGCTCAACAATTCCGCCGTCACCCGATCCGGGTATCTACTTAGAAACGGCGCAATCCGATCTACCCTCACTGGGGTCCTCCCTTTTTGACGAAGACTCTGCGGCCTTCCCTTTTCCCTTCCTGAAGCACTTGAGATAACTGTGGGCGCCGCCACAGCCCGAACATTCGTGCTTAAATCTGCAGGAGGACCCAAAACGGCAGTCCTTCTCATTGAAATGCCAGCAAACACCCTTTTTGGGCCCCGGTGAGGCCCCAAATGATCCCCCGCCGGAGCCCCCTGGAAAGGACTGCGATGCCCACTTCGGCGCAGCCATCAGCCGCATCCAGAGGCTGATTTCCTTGTGGTCCCACCGTAAACTAGGTCTGACCGCTTTCCTCTGGTGAAACTGCTCGTCATATCGCAGCCAAGCAGTCCCCCCATAAGTCCTGTATGCTTCGCATATCGAATCCAGATAACAAAAAAGTGCCGAGCAGTTGTCCGGGGCCTTCTCCCCCACAACACTGGCCAGTATCACAAACGCCTGTAACCAGTTCTGAAAAGTGCGAGGAATAAGGCGATAACGCCGCCGCTCTTCCTCGTCCTTTTTGCTCTCATCCGGTTTAACCCAATCAAGGATAAACTTCTCCAAAGAGAGCAACGAGAATATCTCAACATATTCATCCTTCCATATTTTCTCCCTGACCTCTTGCTTTAAATGAGCCCCCAACGGCCCATCAAAGCAAACATACACCTCCCCTCTCGCCTTGTCATCTAAACGCACTACATCTACCGCAGCAGCGGCTGGGGCAGCGGGAGTCACCACCACCGGCTCACTAACAACATTTCCGCTGGTCGCCGCACTGGTTGCGGTGGCCACGGCCTCCTGAACCGGTGCGCCAGCCGCTCCCTGACACACCATGCTAGGGCCCCCCGTGGGGGCAAATAAACCCCTAACCAAACGCAGCAACTCGTATGCCACACTGCCGTCACCCGGCACCATATTCACACCCGGCCCCCCACTAGGGCCACCGGGCACAACGCCCATACCACCAGCACCGACATTCAAACCCTGCACGCCACTCATACCACCAGACGCACCACCAACCACCAAACCAGACATGCTAGAAATAGGGAAAACCATGGTCTTACCAGGCTGACTCCGAGAGGTCCCCGAAACAGCCGTCACGTGTCCTCCGCGACGCACTCCGGCCAGTTCTTCGTCGCCAGTGAGGTCATCCTCTGCGACGTCGTCCTCCACGATGTCATCCTCCTCACTGGACCCTGGACCAGGGAGCCCGCCGTCCAGCCAGCTCGACCTGTAGCCCGGTCCGCCCCAAGAAACCTCTGCATGCGGTGCGGTGTTGTGCTGCGCTCCGTCAGCCGATCCTCCCACGATAATCCTGCCGGAGGCCTGCCCGACGACAGCCCCACGTGAAATCGTTGATCCCGCCGTCGTCTGCCTGCAGTCATCTGTCCCGTCTCTGCGCCGTCCCGATCCAGGCCGTCGACTTGGCCCCCTTGCTGCCGCTGGAGCCCTATGCTCCGGCATAGGCTCCGCCCCCAGGTGCACCGGAGAGTCTCGTCCCTCTCTCCGTGCTGTGCTGCAGGGTCCCCTGCCGGTGAGTCGCGGTCACGTGACAGGGCTGCCGCCCCACGTGTCCGCAGCGCCACCCCATGTGACCGCGACGACGCCCCACGTGACCGCGATGACGCCCCACGTGACCGCGACGACGCCCCACGTGACCTGGTGAGCGCGCCGTGTCACGTGAGCACGCCGGGCCTGGTGACCGCGCCGGGTCACGCGGCCACGACGCGCGCGTCGCCATAGCGCGCTGAGATCCAGAAGCAGGAGGGGGGCCCGCCACGTCCCTCACCGCCCCGTTGCCTTGCGGCCCGACCTCCGGCCCAGGCCCCGCGACGTCCCGACCTCCAGATCCACCGCCGCCGCCGTTGGTCCTCCGCTGGGGCTCCGTCTCCGCTGCCGGCTTCCCGGGGTCATCCCTGGGCCGAGGCGCCTCGGAGGCCGCAATCCCCGCTGCCGCCCCGGAGACAGGGGGGTCCCATCTTCCGCGCCGTCTCTTTCGCTGGACCACCGCTGCAGCTGCTCCGTTATCCATCGCTGGCCACGCTGCTCCGCCATCCTCCGCATACGCGCCAAGAAGCTCTCCATCCTCAGGATCCAGCCAATGATTCCAGTCACCGTCAAGGTAGGAATGCCCACCCCCTCCCCTGACCTGACCTATATATGACCCCCTCCCAGTACCACTCCCTGACCAATCAAACTGACCCCTAGTCCTAACTGCCCCTTAGTTCCACCCCTAGATTTCCCGCTCAAACTAACTTTACACATTAACCCCTCACTGACCCTATGGCCTGGCATCCCTCCTAGTCATGCTGCCCTCCCTTGAGCCCCTTTGGGGCAGCAGTATGGGCTATTCCTCTACTCCCGCTCACTGTCACAAGCATTGCAAGATTATTTGCAGTGAATATTGACTGACAATTCAGATTTAAAATCTGTGTATGTCCTTTATGGTTTATGCTGTGGATGTTACTGTGAATTTCATTCTATGCTGTGTATCATTGCTGCCATCAAGGCTCCGATCGCTACTAATCATTGGATAACCCCTTTAAGGCATTAAAAGTTGTTGTTCCTGTAAATGAAACAGCTGTTTAACAGTGGAAAAATATTTCAGTTGGTAATGGGCAGTGAAAATCCTATTTGCATTAGTGCTGTTAATGCAAAGTTAGAGATATTTTGCCCAGACCATGCAAAAGGTTTCACTTTAAATCCCGTATATTATAATGAGTAATGATGTGAAAGCGCTTGCGAGTGGAATGATCTTACCATCTGTTACCACTACAGTCTGAAAGTATATTATTATGACTGCGCTACATATGTTCTCCTCCTGATCTTACCTGAGGCAAATGCCAAAACCAAAATGAGTGATGCCACTTCAGTATTTTGCTGCCAAAAATACCGAGGGATATACAATATATCTTAGAAAGGTTATACATTTTTATGTTTATGTGCTGTTTATTGGCCTTGCTTAGACATGATTCTCCTTTCCCCTATTAGATTACTTTATCAGCAGAATGTTTACTAAAGCCGCCATACACAAGATTAGTCAGCCAAAATGGTCTATTTCGACCATAACAATCCGTTGGCTGTCTCTCACTGAAAAAATGATTATTTCTTTAGACCAGTGTTTCCCAAACTCCAGTCCTCATGGTCCTCAACAAGTCATGTTTTCAGGATTTTCTTACTATTGAACAGGTGATGGAATCATTATCAAGGCATCACCTGTGCTATATTAAGGAAATCCTGAAAACATGACCTGTTGGGGTTCGTGAGGACTGGAGTTTGGGAACCACTGCTTTAGGCCCCCTTCAGACGTCAGTGATTCTGGTACGTATGTGCTTTTTTTATACGTACCAGAATCACTGACATACGCAGACCCAGGGCTGTATTTTGCCTTCGTGCTGCCCTAGGCACTTTAAGTGGTCGCGCCCCTTAGTGACAACGTAACACTATGAGTTTTCGCACACGACCTCTTTTTAAGGCAGATCTACTCTGTAAAACACTTGAAAAAGTATCAATGAGAAACGAAGGGCACTAACCCACCCAATGGGGATCACCACAGGCACATCAAAACATAGCATGAGTATAAAATATTCCCACCACACCGTCCCCACTTATATACTGTGACTGTCACACTGCCCCTAATAAATTCTGCATGGAGACAAGTCAGTTTTTTTCTGGCATCACTGATGACCCACGAACCACACTATGGTGTGATCCGTGTGTGATCCATGAAACATGTACTAGAAAAACACTGACATATCAAATAATAAACATGTTCAACTCACCTTTCCAGCGATTCGCTGTGCAGCCTCCGCTCTCTGCAGCTCCTGCCCGGCTCATGAATATTCATGAAAGCAGGAACAGTCGACCCGGAAGTAGCTGCAGAGAGCGGTGGGTGGACGCTGCAGAGCTGAGGAGATCAGCACCATGGTCAGCAGGAGCGAAGGCAGGTGAGTAATGTCCATTTGCAATCACGGATTGCACATGGACAACCCACGTGTGCCGTGAATCACGGAACACGGAGGGACATGTGCGTGTTTTACACGTCAGTGAAGAACGTCAGCGTTTTTCACTGACGTGTGAAGGGGGCCTTAGACTGATGAATGAATGAAGGATGATCATTATCTTCCAAAACACTAGCCAGGCATGTTGCAGTATTTTGGTGGATGAAAAGCTCTGGCTACATAAAAAAAAAATCTAACATGGCCAATGTGGTCTGAGATGCTTTCTTTACTGCTGATGAACGCACGTTCATTAGACCAACTTTGTGTGGGGAGGTGTTTAGGCTTAAAAAGTGACAATTACTTATCTGCACAGAGCAGTCACTAGTTTTTGTCCACTGCTCTTGACAAGAAATACTGAAAGGGGTATTCCAGTGTAAGTTATTATCACTTATCCACAGGATAGTTAAAGGTACCACAAAATGACTGTTCAAACCAAGTACAGGCTCTTGTGCAACCTTGGTGTGGCAAACATTCAAGTATAGCTTCTCATCTGCTTCTTTTCCCCCTTCTTCTTTGATTGACAGCTCTGGCTTCATAGAGGCAAATAAGGGTGGAGATAGATGGAAAACTAGCAGGTGGCAAGGTGCATATAAATATTTGGCACTTCCATGATGCACCGAGCGCCTGTACTTAGTTTAAGGGTATGTGCGCACGTTGCTTTTTACCTGCTTTTTACCTGCTTTTTTGCTGCTTTTTCTTCTGCGCTGTTTAATGCCAAAATGGATGTGTTCTTCTATTCAAGCAAAGTCTATGGGAATTTGGGTTTCTTGTTCACACTATGTTGTTCAAAATGCTGCCTTTTTGTGGCAGAACTTTGGTCAAAAACTCAGCTTTGCAGTGCAAAACCCAAATGGCAAAAACAATTGACATGTTGCTTCTTTGAAAAGCTGAGTTTTTGACCAAAGTTCTGCCACAAAAAAGCAGCATTTTGAACAACATAGTGTGAACAAGAAACCCAAATTCCCATAGACTTTGCTTGAATAGAAGAACACATCCATTTTGGCATTAAACAGCGCAGAAGAAAAAGCAGCAAAAAAGCAGGTAAAAAGCAGGTAAAAAGCAACGTGCGCACATACCCTAACAGTCATCCTTGGTTGACAGAGGCCATTTAATAAATGTTAAATCAGGGCAAAGACTAACCTAGGCCTGCACCAGGGAAGGACAGAACAGGAGTGTGATGTTAACTACACATAAAGACAGACTAAGGAAAGCCAAAACTCTGACACACTACAGACACACACACACACACACAAACACACACACACACACACACATAATTAGATAATAACAGACTCTGGGGGAAAACAAGAGCAGGAGGGTAGCTACAAAAGACAACAGGGGTAAACTTCACAACCGTACAAACCAATAAGCACTACTTCTACCAGATAGTCTGGAACACCACACCTAACCAGACCAGCTAAGATAAACTATGGCTGGCATAGGTGTAAGGATGAGCCAGCATAATTAGGAGGGGAGAAGATGCTCTTAGCTTCCCCACAACATATGATCAAAGGAGATTAACAAGCAGACTAGCAGAGATTAAGGGGTACTTTACACGCTGCGACATCGCTGCCGATATATCGTCGTTAGTGACGCACATCCGGCACCGGTAGCGACATCGTAGCATGTAACACAAATGAGCGACTATCAACGAGCGCAAAAACGTGCAAAATCGTTGCTCGTTGACACGTCGTTCATTTCCATAATATCAGTGCGATGTTGTTTGTCGTTCCTGCGGCAGCACACATCGCTATGTGTGACGCAGCTAGAATGACAAACATCTCCTTACCTGCATCCACCGGAAAAGGAGGAAGGAAGGAGGTGGGCAGCATGTTCCGGCCGCTCATCTCCTCCCCTCCTTTTCTAATGGGCGGCGGTTCAGTGACGCTGCTTAGAAAGGAGGCGGTTCGCCAGTCATAGCGACGTCGCGGAGCAGGTATGTGCGTGTGACGATGCCATAGCGATAATGTTTGCTATGGCAGCAATCACCACATATCGTGCCACCGACGGGGGCGGGTGCTATCGCACACGACATCGCTAGCAATCGCTAGCGATGTCGCAACGTGTAAAGCCCACCTTACTCTTGCTAGCCTGCCTATGAATCAGAACACAGCAGGTCAACGTCCGAGTCTGACTGGGTTGATCCTAGACACCAGAGAATTTCTCAGGCAGAGTGTCAGAATCTATAATCTGGACAAAACCTGACGCCGCCATGACAGTTGGCAAATTTTGTGAAATTCTCTGTGTGACGCCTGATCAACAGAATGGAGAACGTGGCAGGAGAACTGGTTGGCCATGTAAGTTTCCTGACTCTCCATACAAGTATGCTGGGGCGCTGGAGATATGACAGTAGAGAAAAACCGCACTATTTTCATAAGTGCCATAAACTTACATAGAGCAGCAGCACCAGTCATGGCCAGTCACTTTATCCATTGTGCCTAAATTGGAGTAAGCTTCTGAGATGTACTTTACAGCAAGTTCTTTAACAAAAAAAAAAAACAGCAGCAAAAAAAGCCATAAAAAAAGTTAAAAATTGACTTAGGCTATATGCCCACGTAGCAGTTATTTTGCATTTTTTCATGCGTTTTCCCTTGCTTTTTTTAAAATAAACGCATCCCAGCAACGTCTATGAGAATCGTGACTTGCTATGCAGGCGCTGCTTCTTTTTTCTTGCAGAATTTGTTGCTGAAAAAAGAAGCAACATCTTAATTGTTTCTGCATTTATTTCCTGCATTACTACAATCCCCAGCAATGCTTTATCACTACAGGAAATTATATCTCAGCATTTTGCCTCACACCGTGCATACAGAATGGTGCATGGTCTGTGAGGTTGTCCGTAGCTCAGTAACCTGGAATTGCCATGGTGACGACCCAGAGTTACTATGGCAGTGATTACATTCTAGGGACTCAATCACTAGGGAGAGGTAAGTGTGGCGCCCCTGAGGCTTCAGTCGCCACAGGGTACTGCACCTCACCAGAGGTGCAGTATTCATCTCGAATACAGAGGAGGTCATTGCCGGTAAACCACAATTTACAAACATACACATATCTAGTTGCCATCTCACTAGGACTGGGTTAAGGTAAGGTAATTTAGGATGGTCACCATATCGTCTTGGGTCTCCCACCCAGTAGCTCAGGAATCCGGGGGGTGGAGCAACTGTTCGGGGGAGGTGACACACACACACAGTCAGTTGAGAAACCACCGGGAACCAAGTGAGATGCAAGAGAACACAGTCGCTGAGAGGAGAGCTCTTAGTTCCCTCAGGACCAGCACACACCTCAGGGTGCGGAGCCCTAGGCTGGTGGGCACTGCAAGTCCTGCCAGCAGAATCCGCCGGGCAGAGTATTTCAAGTCTTCTGGCCCACACACAGCTCCCGGGGCAAAGCAGCACATAGAGCCAGGAGTCGTGTCCATAGGGCGGCTCCATGTATGGATTTGCGCTGTCTGCTATACGAGACGGGGGACAGAACAATCCCCAAGGACCTGGGTCCCAGCGTAGCTTCAAGCCGCTGGGACTCGCACAACACAACGCAGGGAGGAAGGACTCACAGGGAAAACCACCGGTTCTGACCTCTGAACTGTCCGAGATCGGCTGGGGCCCATCGCAGCGGAGTCCGGCAGTCCAACAGTGGGAGCAATTCAGTGAGTAAACAACCTAAACTGCAACCGCTGTGTCATATAATCCTTCCCGCACTCCCATATTGGCGTGGACTACTACCCCCAACATCCTCCCTGTGGCCTTAGCTCTTCCTGTGGAGAGATATAACATCTAAGCTGTGTTACCATCTGCCCCAGAGAGATAAGAAGATATCTCGCAGCGGCAGCTCCCATCATAGCCGAACACCACAGGTGGCGTCACGAAGACAAACTTTATCCTACTCCCTTGTAAATAACCCCATCCCCATCTTTATTGACACTGACGGGTTTACGTAACCAGGCCAGGCCGCTGTGACATCCCCAAACCGGCTCGGTGACGAGTAACCTCCAAGACCCCGTGGGCGCGTCATAAGCGATCCCTCTCCCTGCCTTCTGAATGCTGCAATCGCTTTGACCGCAGCATTCAGGGGCTTAAACTGCTGGCAGTGAGGGCCGGGTCCCGGGTCCCGGCTGTAACATCAGCCAGAGACCTGGCGGCGATCAGTGGGGTACAGCACCTGAATCCTCACGATTGCCATGAATTAAAAAAGCACAAAAAGCAGAAAAAATGCATATGAAAAAAACGTGCAAAGGCAATAAAAAAAATCCACTTTTTTTCTGAAGCATTTTTCCTGCCGAAACATGTTTTTGATGTGCACATAAAAAAAGCAACATGGGAACAGAGCCTTAAGGCTACTTTACACACTGCGATATCGGTCCCGATATCGCTAGCGTGGGTACCCGCCCCCATCTGTTGCGTGACACGGGCATATCGCTGGCCGTGCCGCACAACATCGCCCAGAGCCGTCACACATACTTACCTGTCCGGCGACGTCGCTGTGACCGGCGAACCGCCTCCTTTCTAAGGGGGCGGTCCGTGCGGCGTCACAGCGACGTCACTGAAACGTCACTGAACCGCCGCCCAATAGCAGCGGAGGGGCGGAGATGAGCGGGACGTAACATCCCGCCCACCTCCTTCCTTCTGCATAGCGGCCGGGAGGCAGGTAAGGAGAGCTTCCTCGTTCCTGCGGCGTCACGCGCAGCGATGTGTGCTGCCGCAGGAACGAGGAACAACTTCGTTACTGCTGCAGTAACGATTTTTAAGAATGGACCCCCATGTTGCCGATTAGCGATTTTGCACGTTTTTGCAACGATGCAAAATTGCTTATCGGTGTCACACGCAACGGCATCGCTAATGCGGCCGGATGTGCGTCACAAATTCCGTGACCCCAACGACTCCGCATTAGCGATGTCGCAGCGTGTTATGCCCCCTTTAGTATATTGGTGAGACTTGTGGATATGTTCGATAACTTGCAGTAGTCACTGTGCAAGAAGAGGGAGGAGATGATCTGGCCCCATCATCTATCCCAGGATGAAAATATTTTCCTCCATTTTCAGGAGACTATTATATTACTATTATTTATTAATTATTATTCAATACCTTTAATTGTATTTAGTCGGGGGGGGGGGGGGTAGGTAACAAAAAATTCCCAGAATATAAAGCTACATTTTTTATTTACAGAATGCCCCCCTGACGTGAACACAAGTTCTTCTCAGACCTTTGAGGAATTGTAACTTTCCCTATTGATGATTCATGATAGTTTTCCTTTATACAGCTTATTGCAGTGTTTCCTCAATAATGTAGCTATTGCCCTGTATCCCCAGGGAATAATAACAGTATGAGCACAATAATAAATCACTTTCTGCTTGTGATATTTTGTGCGTTTTGACAGCTCAACAATAAATCCCCTATTTTTCGGCAAAACGTGAGAGACGTGGCTCGATGACAGAAAACACTAGCACAAGTCCAGCAAATTTTCCTTCATTTCCTTCCCTTGAACTGCTAACATTCACACACCAAATTAATAATGTAATTAGAGGAAAGTAAAACAGTGGAGAAATCCTATGTTATTTAAAATCCCAAAAATGCTTATTTTTGCAAGTGGCTGCATGGAAATCTGTTTCATATTGAATGTCATGAAGTGTGTCTGCCCTGGATTTTAGTAACTATCCTAAGTAGGGTCCTGCTATGCAGTTCATGTCAAAGGTTGGGATTACTTTAAATAAAGAATTAAAAGAGTTTGTTTTTGGGAGCTGACTATTATAGCAGAAAAGAAAATACAAAATGCTCATATCTACATTTTTATAAAAAAAAAAAAAAATTACAAAAAAATCACCAACATCCATTGCAATTTTTTTTTGTAGTATATTTTTATTTTTTATTTTATTTTTAATTACCATCTAATCATTCTTCCACACGTTATAATCTGTAGAATTTAATTTACATATTTGTTGTAAAAGTCTAAAAGGCCTCTGCACTTTGCTTCCCATTTGCTATTACTCCAATACATCTAATACAAAATATTGCAGAGTAACTATTGGGTTTTATTTACTGGAAATCAATAGTACACGTGAAAATAGTAACCTTTTGTGAGATATTTTATCAGAAAAAAATGCTTCTTTCTCGTCCTTGATTGATTATTTATTCTCAGCATTCTACCTGTTGTGTATACGGCTCAATGAAAAATAGTGTTTAACATATGTCTGGCTGCCATACTCAAGCAGCGGCTACAGGGAAAACATGAAGATATTTTATCCCTGCAGCTGTTCACTTACAGTCATCAGGACAGTGCAGAGGGCTGTCGACAGTCACTACTCACCACACAGTCAGCTCATTGTACTCAATACCTGGCCGTTGATTGACAGCCTCAGGGTTCAGTTCCACTTGCATTTTGCATGGACGAGAGCAATCCAATAAAACATCGGACTGCACTCGCACCAGTGCAAAACTATGGGGCAGGGTCCATCTGCAATTGATTTCTCATGCCATAGCAGCATGCAGAATGAATCACAGCATACTGAGTTTGGCAGGGATTCTCGACTCACGCACCCCCATACAACTCTATGAGAGTGTGTGAAACATCACACTGCACTCACATGTAATGCAAGTACAGTGCAATATATGCAGAGACAGGCAGCGGAGGATCGCAATATCGCATCACAGCCCCATGACCCTCGGCTGACGCTCGCAGCAGAGGGTCATTAGAATATCGCTTCCGATGCTCTCACATCGGAAGCTATACACTAGTGGAACTGAACCCTCAGTGTCACACTAGGTACAGGGAAGTACCAAGCGAGTGGGAAAGGTAATGGAAGGGGACTCCTGCGTCTAGGGAAAGAGGAGATGGTGACCCCTGAGCAAACCTACTGCTGGTCCCTGGGGTCCCTCACCACCCTAGAAGGAAGACATGAGGACACACGGGGGGGGGGGATGTATGACCTACATATCCACAGATGACAGGCAGAGGTTCAGCAAAATTTCAGCAACGATACCTCAGATGAGTACAAGCCACCTGCTTGCAACCAGAGCTTGAATGAACTGAATAATATCACCAGCACCAGTCCAGGGAAGATGGCAGAAGTTAAGCACATGGAGAATACTGATAATCAGCAGCTCGACGGAAGTTTAGCTCCCCTGGGTCCTAAAGGGAAAGATATGAAAATCCAGTAGGAAAGCTACCTAAAACAATGAATACTAATAGCAGGAACAATAGAAAGTCAGGGAGTATTTTGCGCAGCCAAACGCTGTGACCTTCTATTGCCAGAAAGCACATGACTGTCTGTCACCCGTAACACACCAGTGAGACTCAGTTTACCACTATAGCTACATGTAAATAGCATTTTTGGAGGTTACAAGTTCCTTGTAAGGAATTATTTCCATCTCTGTCTTTCTAGGTCCTGACCGGGAGGTTTAAGATTGATATTGTCAGCAGCTGCGCTATGCTGTTTGCATAACTCCCATAGAAAAACATGGTTGTTATGAAAATAACATAGCAAATTAGACTGTGCCTGCAAGTCGGGATTTATGCCAATAACATAATGCACTTTTATACACTGGACTCTGTAACTTCGATGCATTTCTATGGGAGGTACGCAAACAGTATAGCACAGATCCTCTCACGCTTCATAAGTGCCTCTCTGCTAAAAAGTCCATTACTCCAATACCCACCATCTTAGACCCGCAACACACATCTGGTTTTTTTGTACGTGTGCGGTACATATTTGCACGTACCGGAGACACGTACACACGGAGACCCATGTTATTCAATGGTAGATGGCACACACACGTAAAATCACACGGAACGTGTGTCCGTGTGATAAGTACGTGTGTGCGCTTTTCTGCAAGGACGACATGTCCGTTTTTGGCCGGCAGCACGTAGGCACGGACCCGCTAAAGTCTATGGGTCCGTGCCTGCACGTACCGAACACGGAGTATGTCCGTGTTCAGCACGTTTCGTGCGTGTGCGTTTTTACACTAGCGATCTTATTTTTTTTTAAATTAAATTCAGTATACTTACCTTTTTTTCTGCTGTTCTCAGTCATACTTACATTGGCGCTCGTTTTTTTTCTTCCCCCGGCTCATACCGCTCCCCGATTACCAGCGCGGCGAGGAACAGCTGTGCAGAGAATACGTGGCAACAATTACTTTGAATATGCTGGCCGCTTCATTAATCAATCTCGTATTCCCTGCTTTCCCCACCCACAGACGCCTGTGATTGGTTGCCGTAAGACACGCCCCCCACGCTGAGTGACAGGTGTCTCACTGCACCCAATCACAGCAGCCGGTGGGCGTGTCTATACTCTGCAGTAAAATAAATAAATAATTAAAAAAAAACGGCGTGCGGTCCCCCCCCCATTTTAATACCAGCCAGATAAAGCCATACGGCTGAAGGCTGGTATTCTCAGGATGGGGAGCCCCACGTTATGGGGAGCCCCCCAGCCTAACAATATCAGTCAGCAGCCGCCCAGAATTGCCGCATACATTAGATGCGACAGTTCTGGGACTGTACCCGACTCTTCCCGATTTTCCCTGGTGCGTTGGCATTCGGGGTAATAAGGAGTTTTTTGGCAGCCCATAGCTGCCAATAAGTCCTAGATTAATCATGTCAGGCGTCTATGAGACACCTTCCATGATTAATCTGTAAATTACAGTAAATAAACACACACACCCGAACAATCCTTTATTAGAAAAAAAAACACTAACAAATTGCCTTGTTCACCAAGTTTATAAGCCCGAAAAAGCCCTCCATATCCAGCGTAATCCAGGATGGTCCAGCGTCGCGGAAGTGTGTTTTAGGCCTTAGTAGTAGAGCAAGGAACTAGTCAAGAATGACGTTACAGTGATTTGTAGCATTAGAGAAAGCTTGAGTTTCATTTTCAAGGCAAATATAAATATGTTATTTCTGAAAAGTGTTTCTTTTTCACCTTTTAGTTTAAGGTAAGTATTTATAAAAAATAACACCTCAAGGGCGCTGTCAACCTTTTCATAAAGGAGACGTCAGATGAGACTTTTGTTTTATTGTTCAGTAAAATTCATACAATGGTAATGTGTTTTGGGGTGCCAGTAGCCATACATCAGAGCAGTGTGTATTTGTATATAAATATACGGTATATGTATGAATAAATAAGTATATATATATATATATAATATATACTGAACAAAAAATTAAAAAAGCAACTGTTTTATTTTTGCTCCCATTGTTTTTTAGCCGAAGTCAAAGATCTAAGACTTTTTCTATGTACAAAAGGCCTTTTTCTCTCATGTTATTCACAAATTTGTCTATGGCCTCTTTCACACGTCCTTGTCTCCGGTACGTGTTTGGTCCGTTTCCTCACGCACCGGAGATACGGGCACATGTAGACCCATTAAAATCAATGGGTCTGCGTTCACGTGCGTGTTCAGCCATGGAACATGTGTATGTGTGGAGCATACGTGTGTCTATGTGCTCCACACATCAACATGTCCGTTTTTCTCCGGCATCACGGGTGTCACACGGAACGCAAACGGACCACACGGAGGTGTTCCGTGTGACACGCGCCGGAGAAAACACACGTGTCTGAGAAAATAATAAAAAAAACTTTACTCACCTTCTCCAGCCCTGCTGTCTCTGCCGCTGCTGTCACTTGCTTCCAACCGCCGCTCATTATGCTCATTGAATATTCACTTCACTGCGGCCGGAAGCAGCAGCAGCGGGGAGGCGGCAGGACCGGAGACCGAAGAGCAGCACCATGGACAGCGAAGCCATGGACAGGTGAGCAGAAAGTTCCCGTTCTCCGTGTGCTATCACGGGTAACACACGGAGAACATACATGTGTCATGAACACGGCTCACAGAGGGCAAAACGCACCTTTTGACATGTCCGTGAAAAACGTGTGTGGTTTTTGACAGACGTGTGAAAGAGGCCTATATCTGTGTTAGTGAGCGCTTCTCCTTTGCCAAGATTCAGTCCATCCACCTCACAGGTGTTACATATTAAGATGCTGATTAGACAGCGTGATTATTGCACAGGTGTGCCTTGGGCTGGCCACAATAAAAGGCCACTCTAAAATGTGCAGTTTTACAGTATTGATGGGGTCCAATAGGGTCAGAAAAACAGTCAGTATCTGGTGTGACCACTATTTGCCTTACGCAGTGCAACATGTCTTCTTTACATAGACTTGATCAGGTTAATGTGATTGTGGCCTGTGAGATGTTGATCCACTCCTCTTCAATGGCTGCGAAGTTGCTGGATATCTTGGCAGGAACTTGAACATGCTGTCGTATACAACATCCATTGAGCATCCAAAACTTGCTCAATGGGTGACCTGTCCGGTGAGTATGCTGTCATGCAAGGGACTGGGATGTTTTCAGCTTCCAGGAATTGTATACAGATCCTTGCAACATGGGGCCGTGCATTGTCATACTGCAACATGAGGTGCTGGACGTGGATGAATTTCACAACTGTGGGCCTCAGGATGTCGTCATGGTGTCTCTGTGCTTTCAAAATGGCATCAATAAAATGCACCTGTGTTCATTGTCCATAACATATGGCTGTCCATACCGAAACCCCTTCTCCACCATGGGCCACTGAATTCACAACATTGACATCAGCAAACGGCTTACCTACACAACGCCATATATGCCTTCCATCTGCTCTGTACAGTGAAAACCGGAATTCATTCATGAGAACACCTCTCCAACGTGCCAGACATCATAGAATGTAAGCATTTACGCGCTCAAGTCGGTTATGACGATGAACTGCAGCCAGGCAGAGACCCCGATGAGGATAATGAGCAGCAAATGAGCTTCCCTGATAAAGTCTCTGACAGTTGGAGCAGAAATTCTTTGGTTACGCACCGATTTTTGCAGCATCTGTCCGGGTGGCCGGTCTCAGATGATCTTGAAGGTGAAGATGCTGGATGTTGAGGTCCTGGACTGGTGCGGTTCCACGTGATCTGCGGATGTGAGGATATACTACCAAATTGTCGGAAAAACCTATGGAGATAGCTTGTGGTAGAGAGATGAATGTGCAATAATCATGCTAAGGCCTCTTTTACATGTCAGTATTTTGCATCAGTGTTTCATCAGTATCTGGATGCCAAAATCAGAAATGGAACTTATAGAGAAGAACTATAATTGAAAGACTGACAACTCATCTGTGTTTTGGAGACACTCCTGGTTTTTGCATCCAAATACTGATGAATCTGTGCCGCCCCCACGTCAGTAGCAGCCGGGCCGCTCTGATCCAGACCAGCAGTGGCTCGAGGGATTTCCGGACCCAGGGGTCGCACGGACACTCAAATAAAAAGGGAACATATATATATATATATATATATATATATATATATATATATATATATATATATATATACGGTATTGTTGAAAGTACTTTGTGACGCCACCCATGGTGTGTGATGAGATGTAGCACCGCTGCTGTTAGGTAGCACCCGGGGGCGATGGGATGGCAGCTGGATGTTAACCCCTCCGTGGGTAGAGATGGTTGCCCTGGGGTTCAGTGTCCAAAACACAGGGAATGATGTAGGCTGGAGATGATGCGCCGGGCTGGACCGGGGAGTGTTGGTGTACTCACTGTGGAATAATTGCACACAAGTCCGTTGGTAAACCAAGGTGTCAGTGGCCGGCTGTCGCGACCAGGTATACTCGGGTCCCACACCCAGGCTGGTGTACCCAATGTCCCTTCCTTTGGCACTCTAATTTTCTTGTGTTGATTTTAACCTGTGTGGAATGGGAGAAATCCAGTCCCGGTGTTTTGTGTACCTGAGGAGCCATTGCCCACGAACACTGACCCTTGGGATTTCAGTTAGTGAATTCGGATACCCTATCCCCCGCGGTCGGCTGCCGGTCGCTCTATCTAGGCTGAACTTCTGGAGCTAGACCTGAAACCTGCTCCCTGCCTGGTGAACTAGAGAAGGGGCTTGCAGCCGTCTTCTAACTATCTAACTAGGGTCCAGGTACCCGGCCTGTGCACGGTTTCCGGACCGGATCTCCGCTGTTGGTATCGGTGGGCTCCAACCCTGTCCCAGTCCACTTTGGATCTCCCGCGACCGTAATCCCGTCGCCTTTGGACACGGCACACCTGCTTGCCACCTAGCCAGTAGACCAGGGCCACTACCCTGTCCACCCTCACTAGGCTCAGCTTTCCTCCTGACAGTCTGTCACTGTCACTCCTCTCCACTTCAAACTCAAAACTGATCTGACTTGCTCCCGCCCCCGGATCCTCAAGACCCCTAGGTGGGCAGTCCCAATCCGATTGGTCCTGCCCACTGGTGTGTCATTCTTAGCCTGGGGGGAGGTGGCTAGGATTTTGTGCCTGATGGAACCCTTGTGTGGGAAGGTGTTATGTGGGGTGCAGTTTACCTCTGTGTCCACCTGGCGGTGCCAGGGCGACACAAAACACTAATGCAAAATACTGACTATGAAAGAGGCCTAATCAGTATCTTGATATGCCACACCTTTGAGGTGGATGGGTTATGAAGAGGTATTAGCACTGGTGAACAGTTTCAGGACTGTCTGCACCCTTAAACCATTATCACATCTCTACCTACATCTGCTCCAGTGACATCTGATCAGTCGATAGGTGCCACTGTAATCAACATGCAGTGCTGGTGATAGAGATATCATTATCTCTCTGTAGATGCTCTCTTGCAGATGCTGTGAAACCCGCAATTGGTGAGGCTAGCACCTGTGGTGACTCCCAGCCAGGCTAATGGGTGTGTGTTCTGTCCTACAACTCAGCAGGTGTAATCCACTCCCTGCAGCAGCTATTGGGGCAGCACCACACCATATTCAATCTCCTGGCATCCATCCTGCCGGGAGTTGCCAAATATTGAAAAATAATTTTTCCAAGGACTCTGGTGCATATTCTTATTGTGTGTGGAATGATCTTGACACAGTTTGCAACATGACTGTCTGCCTCTGTGATTTGAGCTGATCTTGACCTTGGCCTGTCTGACTATACTCTTGTCGCGGGCGGGGAGGAGGGTGTCAACACTGCGCTCTCCCACTGCTCGGGTCCGGCCGCCGCTGCTCTGCGGCTGCTACTGCTGCTCGGTGGCTCGAGCGATGGGCCGGATCCCGGGGACTCGAGCGGCGCTCCTCGCCCGTGAGTGAAAGGGGTAGATTTGCTGGTGGGGAATTTGTTAATGTCCGTGATGCCACCCACGGTTGTGGTGATTGTGTGGACACCACCGCTGCTCTGCCTGGGGATCCCGGGAGTGGTGGTATGGAGCAGCTAGATGTTGGTTTGCCCCTCCATGGGTAGGGGTTTTGGTAGTCCCGGGGCCTGATGATGGGGAGGTCAGGATGGTGGACAGGCAGGTTATGGGGCCTGTGGAGATGCAGGGACGCAGGGGGCAGCGCTGTGCCGCACGGCACGGAGGTACTCACTCAGCCCAAGGATGATGACACAGTTCACGGTAAACAAACGGCTGGTTGGACGGGTCCCTCGGACGGCTACGGTGCTGATGTTCCCTGCAGTTAGCGGTGACGGTCACTTCCCTGCACCTAGGTACGGTTCTTTGGTAGCGATGGATTCCCACCGGTAACCCGCTCCCCAGCTTGGATATGAGCCGGAGGAGCCCCTCTCTTGCCCGCAGGCGCTGGCCCTGGGAAACTGGTGCCTTGGCGGTGGCGGTGTCTCCCCTTCACGGTTGGACTGTTGCCTTCAATCGGGACTTTGCTGCTGGGAGACCCGGAGGTCCCCTTCACTGACGGATTTGGCAAATTACGGCGACTCCTAGCCTTGCCGGGATCCGAAAGGCCCCTGCCAATGGTGCTGGCTTCTCTTTGTATACCGCTCCGGTACCGCCGGGCCACCATCCGTCCACGGTCCTTTCGGCAACCTCCGATCAGCCTCTCCTGCAGACGGTCACCGCCGTCTGCCAACCTTGCTGTCTCAGTCCGGGGCACACACCCGGACCAACTTCAGGCTTTCAACTGTCACTTTTCTTCTCTCACTTCCACTCTTGTCACTAGCTCCACTGCCACTTCCTTCTACTCTCAAACTCAACTCTTCACTAGACTGCCTGGTTTTCCCGCCTCCAGGACTGTGAACTCCTCGGTGGGTGGTGCCAACCACCTGGCCCACCCCCCTGGTGTGAACATCAGCCCCTGGAGGAAGGCAACAAGGATTTGTGTTCTGACCTAGGTGTTCCTGCAGGGAATGTGGGGTGCGTGTGGCGTTGTGACCTGTGACCCCTGGCTTGCCCAGGGCGTCACACTCTGATTTATCATCAGGTATTTGACCTTGACTTTTCCACAGACTACAGTTTTGTCTCATTATTGCGTCCCTGATTTTTCCTTTCTTTTATAGATGCATCCTTGCCACAGACTCCCTTTTCCAGCAAGCAGCCACTTTGTGGATGCAACTTAGTGGACTCTATATAGGGATTAAGGGGTGAAGGCCGGGTTTCTCTGGGATTTGCTAAACAGAATTACTTGAGCCAAGTCTATACAAGGTAGCCTTTTTGTGCCGATGGCTTCTGACAGACTTTACATCGGGAGGAGCCCTTGACCTCAATTTACCCTAGGGTGGGTTATAGCTTCAAAATTCCTACAGCAGAAGGTGAGCCTCCCCTTGTTGGGAATATACAGCAGCTTTTCCTGTTGAAGTTCTGAACGTATTACATGATTAAGGATTAAAATCTTTTCTTTTTAGTGGAGCTATAGGCTAAGAAGTACTTTTTGTCATCAAGACAAGTCTCTAAGGGAGAAGAATGATTTCCACTGGGTCTGGGGTATAATGCTACAGAGAAGTCATTAGTCTTGACATTATTACCAATTAGGGGAAGGGGTAACAAAAGTATAATTGAAAACATGAGAATGTTCCTACCCATAGTTATGCACAAAGTGATAACCAATGTCAATAGAAAACGTGGAACCTAAAGTTACACAGTTACAGAATAACTATAATGTTCGAGAAGTGCGAATATAATGTTTTGTGTTTATTTTTAGCCCTCGAGGAAAAAAAAGAAGGTGTCTAGCCCAGTTCTCAGGACTCTGTTACCCTGAGGCTGAAGCTGTGATGGGATCTGCACATTCTCTAACATGGAATACGAACTAACAATAGACGAGTGAACTGCGGCTTGTGCTGTGCTACATATCCTGTTCTGAGAGAAAAGGAGATTAGCAGAAAACTGAATGAGTATGATAGAGAGAGGAAACAGGAGCTGCACCGTCAGTGGGCTGTGCGAGCCCTCGAGGTCTCCCTGATATTATCAGCAGACCTAACCAAATCTTTTCCTTTTGTACTTCTTCCACTAGTACAGACCTGCAAATAATTTGCTTTGTGCCTGTCAATCACTGTGGACAATGTCTCTATTTCTCACCATTTCATCCTTTCATCTGTCATCCAAAAATATACATTACTTTGACCTTTTTAAAATATGTCTACATCCAGTCTCAACACTATCGTGAGTAAATCTAACAGTATGATGTATGATAGGAGTCCATTCGAAAAAGCATCATTTCCATCATTGGAAGTTCTCACCCACATGATAGATGATTACTTTCTGATCAGTAGGGGCCCATCTGTCGGGACCCCAACTGATCCCAAGACCAAGGCTGTGAAATTCTACATAGGAATTAAACTCCATTCATTCCTTATAGGGCTGGCAGAGATGGCTGAGTAAAGAGCTCAGTTTTTTCCGGTAAACCCATAAGGCCTAAGCCACACGGCGAGAAAATCGGTGCGAGTGGAGTGCGATAAAACATCGCATTTCACTCGGACCAATTCTAGCCTGTGTGTCCGCGCACATGAGCGATTATTTTCTCAGCCCTAATCGGACTGAGAAAACAATTGCAGCATGCTGCGATTGTAATGCGATACTTTTTTCTCTCGCACCCATTCAAGTGAATGGGGCGAGAGAAAAATCGCACTACAATCGCGGTACACCGGTGTACCGTGCGAGCAGAGCGAGAATCGCAATAGCCGGCTACGGAGGAGAGAGGGAGATAAATCACTCCCTCCCCTCCTCACTGCCGACACGCCCCTCCACAGCGCTGGCCCGCCCCTCCTCATTGCCGGCCTGCCCCCCATAGCTGAGGTCTGATCGCACAGTCGGACATCAAACGCAGGGATACTAGCATGACACTCGGCTCCTAATGTGCTGCCAGCGCGAGCCGAGTGTCATGCGAGCATCGCATTAGTGCCCCGTGTGGCCCCGGCCTAAAGAACAGAGTGATGGAGTCACGGGTGACAGACATCTAAAAAAAGACTGATGGCACATCCTATCTTTCTAATGTGAACATGTGCAAACTCAATATGAAACATAGAAACAAAAAGGAGACAGTTGCACTCTGTAGTGCTAAGATATATGGAACAATGAATATGGGAATATAGACATGCATTACTGCGCGGACAGGAATATGAAATATAGTAACAAAAAGAAGACAGTAGCATACTGCAGTGCTAAGATATGTGGTTACCCCGAACAGAGGCATTCTTTTGATAGTGACCCAACAAAACCAAGGTTGCCTTGCTACTGGCTGTTGGGCTCACATAAAATCTGGCCAATTTTGTGTGCTAAGTATCTCAGTTTTTACACGGTTTTCATAGCAGTAATGCATGTCTATATTCCCATATTCATTGTTCCACATATCTTAGCGTTACAGAGTGCAACGTCTCCTTTTTGTTACTATGTTTCATATTCAGTTTGCACTTGTTCACATTAGACAGAATCAGTGTTTTTCTTAGATTACATGGTTATGCCTTCTGATTGAGCACTCCTGCTATTGAGGCTCACACAATTTTAATTCTCCATTTGCAGATTCCTGTCTGGCCATAAACTGTAGGGTTTTTTAACCCAAATACAGGCATTAGTTTAGTAGGGACCCAACAAAAATGAGGTAGCCTTGCCGTTGGCTGTTGGGCTCACATAAAATCTGGCAAATTTTGTGTGCCAAGTATCACAATTTTTACAGGTTTTTTTTCATAGCAGTACTGCATGTCTATATTCCCATAGTCATTGTTCCACATGTCTTAGCACTGCAGTGTGCTACTGTCTCCTTTTTGTTACGGATGACAGTCATGTGGTTTCTGGCTATAGAAGGTCACAGCGTTTGGCTGAACAAAATGCTCCCTGACTTTCTATTGTTCCTCCTGTTAGTATTCATTGGTATAGGTAGCTTTCCTGCTGGATTTTCATCTGTCCCCTTTTTGGACCCAGCAGGAGCTCGCCTTCCACCCAGCTGCTGATCATCAGTATTCCCTTGGTATTTAAATACTCTCTTCTTTCCTGGACTGTTGCTGGTGATATTATTCAATTCATTTTAGCTCTGGTTGCAAGCAGGCAGCTTACATTCATCTGTAGTATCACTGCTGAATCTTGCTGAACTCCTGCCTGTGTCATCTGTGGATAAGTAGTTCATGCTTTTACTCATAGGTCTTCCTTTAGTGTTTAGTGGGTTTGACAAAGGGTCAGGTATCCGGCTCGGCACATAGGTGCGGAACCTATCTAGGGTGGCGAGCAACTGCAGGGACCAGCTATAGGTTTGGTTAGGGGTCATCATCTCCCACTTCCCTAGACGCAGGGGTGCCCTTCCCTTTCGCTGCTCGCTTGGTGCTTCCTCGTATTTAGCGTGACAGGTGGTGCATATGTCCGGCCAGTGCCTTACTCCAATGAGGCATTTCAGAGCCCCATTATCAGTGTTGAAGCTATGGATAGATGATAGCATTGGAAATAACACTTTAAGAAGGTAAATTAAGGAGAAAAAGAAGAACAGAAACCAAAATATTGAATTTTATAACAAGTTTTATCTTTTTATTAGTGCCACATTTGTAAAAAACCAACATACAGGACATAGACATGGGGGAATAAAACCTGCACCAGGTACAGGTTTCATTCCCCCATGTCTATGTCCTGTATGTTTTGTTTTGTTTTTTTTCAAATTTTGCATATAAAATTCAATATTTTGGTTTCTGTTCTTTTTTTTTCTCCTCAATTTATTGGTAATCGAAGAATAAAGGCTACTTTACACACTGCGATATCGGTCCCGATATCGCTAGTGTGGGTACCCGCCCCCATCTGTTGCGCGACACGGGCAAATCGCTGCCCGTGCCGCACAACAGCCGTCACACATACTTACCTGTCCGGCGACGTCGCTGTGACGGGCGAACCGCCTCCTTTCTAAGGGGGCGGTCCGTGCGGCGTCACAGCGACGTCACTGAAGCGTCACTGAACCGCCGCCCAATAGCAGTGGAGGGGCGGAGATGAGCGGGACGTAACATCCCGCCCACCTCCTTCCTTCCTCATAGCGGCCGGGAGGCAGGTAGGGAGAGCTTCCTCGCTCCTGCGGCGTCACACGCAGCGATGTGTGCTGCCACAGGAACGAGGAACAACTTCGTTACTGCTGCAGTAACGATAATTGAGAATGGACCCCCGTGTCGCCGATTAGCGATTTTGCACGGTTTTGCAACGATGTAAAATCGCTTATCGGTGTCACACGCAAACGGCATCGCTAATGCGGCCGGATGTGCGTCACAAAATCCGTGACCCCAACGACTCCGCATTAGCGATGTCGCAGCGTGTAAAGCCAGCTTTATACCAATTTGGGGCTCACTATACTTTGTGACCCCGATATTTTTATTTTTGCTAATGGCCATATTTCTTTCTGGATAACTTTAAGAAGGTAGTCTGACTGCACTGTTAAGTTTGCACAGTCCTGATTCTTGGGATCAGTAGTGAACCCATTGGTTAGGACCCTACCAATCAGAGTTAGCACCTATACACTTTTTGATTACTGGGGCTCTGACCGATGAGTCCTCCATCGATAACTATCAATATCATCCAGAACCTATTTTTTAAGAGTTAACTTTACATTTCAGAGCCCTGTTTTTGGGAGCAGTGGGGGTCCCATTGGTCATCCCCTCACACATCAAAAATGTATCACCTATCCTTTTTGTGGATTAAATTTTTTTTCTGGGAGGAAACGATTGATGACCTATCCTGAGTATAGACTATCGATGTTTGATCTGATTATGTATAACCCACACAATTCAGTAGAATGAGAAAGCCACGCCATGGCTGAGGCCTATTCACCTCACTGGACATCCATGCCATCCAGTTCCAGATTCATTACATATGTCTTCTCAAAGGTAAAAAAAAAAGAGAGGTGCACTCCCTGGGGGGATATCTATAATTTGTGTTGAAATATAAATGCCATAAAGTTTGTAACCCTCTAGAGTTGTGCCTTGAATAGGCACAACTCTACGATAAGCGTGGCTGAGATATCAAACACCTCATAGCCGTTATGGGCTGCTGCTCCGTCCGGCTGAAATCACTTGTCTCTGCTGCCGTCAGGATAAGATGGGAATTAGGAAGTGAGCTAGAGATCGAGATAGAGCGCTGCTACTGAAAAAAGGATGTGGAGTTGAGTATAAAAATAGAAATGAAATAATAAAAAACAACACATTGTGGTGCAAGACATGTACCGTCCTCAAGTTTAATTCAATATAAAAAAAACTGGAAAATCTTGAACATTTCAAAAGTGACGTAACTTGTAGCAAAGACATTGCTTGGTTTACAGAGGTCACCAACTTTTCTAACCCTGAGAGCCATATTCATCTCTGAACGATGGTCGCGAGCCACATCCAGCCATCTCCCCGTTGTGCCACCCAGAACCCCCATTACCGGTATAATGACAGCCAAAGCTTTTCCACAGAAATCACACCCAGTGTGATCCAGGGGTTCCTACCTTACTCCATTTAGTTCTGCTCTTCTGTTTGGGGTTTCTAAAAAAAAGTCCCCATCTGGAGATCTACTCTTCAAAACTGTTTGCTAAACCTAGTGATTATCCACCAATCTAGAAGACACTCGCGAGCCACATGTCATGAGTCCATGAGCCACATGTGACTCCCAAGATACAGGTTGGGGACCCCTGGTTTATAGAATGATACTTTCAGTTATATAAATATGAAGAGAGGTTGGACATAGATGGCTGATATAATGTTTCATTAGGGGAAACATCTTTCTACTATTTATTAGAAGAGATAGGTTTTTTTTTTATTTATTTTTTTAATAATAATATACTATTTGCTAGTGCTAAAAAAAAAAATAACAGAGTGAAATAATTGAGATTACTAATAACTGGAAGTATCAGATGACTTAACAGGTGTCCTCTCCATACGCTAGAAAGACATATGTTTATGTACTGTCACGCTCCCAGTGTCCCAACACCACTCCTTACCCACTGATCCACTCCATGTGTCCACCAGTCATGGCTGCCGCTCCCGCTCCTGCTCCCCTGACTCCTGCTCCTGGTCTCAGGAGTCTGACTTTGAGTATTGGCCTCATGGTTCTGTATAGGACCAGGCCGCGCCCACTCTCCTGGTCTTATGGGCCCAGCACACCTGATGCAGGTAATGACATGGGGCTGTGCTGGGTATATAAGACTTGCCTTTCCATGTGGGCGGGGCCTGATCAACGTGTCCTTTTGCTTGTCTTTAGAGCTAGGTGCTCAGGTCCCCTTGTGCTGTGTCCTGTGTCCTGTTACTGTTTGTCCTTTGCTACCGGGTACCTGTGCCTGTTTCCTGCAGTATCCTATAGAACTCTGTGACCCTAGTGACCCGGTTATAACCGTCCCGGCCACGCCAGTGCTCCGGCTGCCGTGTACTCTGCCCCCCGGTGGGGTACTCGGTCCAGTGGATCCACCTCCTGGGCCCACCAGTCCTCCCGGCCCTGACAGATTGATCAGGCCATGGATCCCGCTGGAGCACAAACATCAGAGCTGGCTGAGCTGCGCCAAGAGCTGGCACAACAGCGTGAAACCCTGAGCCGGATGCTGAAATTCCTGGCGTCCGTGGACCACCGGTTATATACGCTACAGACAGCCGTCTCATCTGAGTCCACGCAGCAACCAGTCTCTACGTCTGAACCTGTTGTCTCTGCAGCCTCGCAACTTCGCCTCGCTGCTCCGCCTCGGTATGCCGGGGACCCCAAGAACTGCCGGGGGTTTTTGAACCAGTGCTCGCTGCACTTCAAATTACTCCCGCACCTCTTCGCTTCCGACCAAGCCAAGATAGCCTTTGTGATGTCGCACCTGGAAGGCGAGGCGTTGGCCTGGATAAATCCGTTGTGGGAGAACGAGGATCCGGTGACGACCGACATCCGGGAATTCCTGCAGGCTTTCCGAAGTACCTTCGATGAACCGGGACGCAGTACCGCGGTTACCTCCTCGCTCCTCCGGCTACGCCAAGGGACCCTGACCGTCGGCCAATACGCCATTCAGTTCCGCACGCTTGCCTCCGAGCTAGGCTGGAACAATGAGGCCTTGACTGCCGCCTTCTGGGAGGGGCTCTCCGGTCGCATCAAGGACGAATTAGCCGGTCGTGATGTTCCCCGTACCTTGGATGCTTTGGTATCACTAGCCACCCGGATTGATCTCCGTTTTCAGGAACGAACCAAGGAGGTATCCCGGGAAAAGCGACCAGTCCGTCACGCCTTTGTCCCGCAGAGGTCTACCGTTCCCCCGCCACTGCCGTTCTGCGACTCCACTCCTGAGCCAATGCAAATAGACCGGCTGAGCCAAGCCGAGCAACGTCGTGCAGAGCGACTCGCCCGGGGCCTGTGCTTCTATTGTGGAAGCGGTTCACATCTGCTCCGCTCTTGCCCTGAGAGGCCAGGAAGACCCCAAGTCCAAGGGATGGTGGGAACCGCCACCCTTGGTACCGGAATCCCGTCAGTCCCGGTTACACAGACTGTCCAGGTCACGACCGAGAAGACCCAGTTCACGGCAGAGGCTCACATTGATTCGGGAGCAGCGGGTAATTTCATCCAACAAGCTACCGTGGACCGTTATCGGATACCGGTCATCCCGCTTGCAAAACCCCTCTGGTTCGCCTCCGTGGACGGAAAACAATTATACGAACCTGTCCGGTACACCACCGAACCCGTGAGACTTTGTATTGGTACCCTGCACACTGAGACTATTGCGTTTTATGTCATCCCGAGAATGGCTCCTGAGCTCCTGCTGGGTCTGCCCTGGCTTAAACTCCATGATCCTGACATCAGTTGGCGCTCCGGCGCAATCTCTCGCTGGAGTGCCTCGTGCCATGATACCTGTCTTCAGCCCGTCCCTCAGCCCCTGGCACCTGATCCTATCATGTCACAAGAACAGGAGAAAATGACGCAGTCCAGCGTTGTACCACAGATCCTGGCACTTGTGCCTGTGGTGCCACCGGAACCGGAAGTGATGACGCACCCCAGCGTCGTTCCACCGTCCCCGACGATTGAGACTCTGATGCCACCAGCTACCGGGGATGAGTCACCGTCCTGTGCCCGGTCCGAGTCGCCCGGGCCGGTTCTCCACGATGTCAGTACTGTTTCTGTCGGTCCTCCTCTTCCCGTTGCCCCCGCTGCCACTGCTGGTAGATCGGCTAAGCGCCGTGCGGCTAAGAAGGCGGTACGGGGTCAGAGGTCCTTCCCCGCCTTTGCGTTGGGCCCCGGCCCGGTGTCTCGATCCGGGGTGCCCCTGGGGTTCTGTGCTCGGAGGGGGGGGCTTAGAGGGGGGGGTACTGTCACGCTCCCAGTGTCCCAGCACCACTCCTTACCCACTGATCCACTCCATGTGTCCACCAGTCATGGCTGCCGCTCCCGCTCCTGCTCCCCTGACTCCTGCTCCTGGTCTCAGGAGTCTGACTTTGAGTATTGGCCTCATGGTTCTGTATAGGACCAGGCCGCGCCCACTCTCCTGGTCTTATGGGCCCAGCACACCTGATGCAGGTAATGACATGGGGCTGTGCTGGGTATATAAGACTTGCCTTTCCATGTGGGCGGGGCCTGATCAACGTGTCCTTTTGCTTGTCTTTAGAGCTAGGTGCTCAGGTCCCCTTGTGCTGTGTCCTGTGTCCTGTTACTGTTTGTCCTTTGCTACCGGGTACCTGTGCCTGTTTCCTGCAGTATCCTATAGAACTCTGTGACCCTAGTGACCCGGTTATAACCGTCCCGGCCACGCCAGTGCTCCGGCTGCCGTGTACTCTGCCCCCCGGTGGGGTACTCGGTCCAGTGGATCCACCTCCTGGGCCCACCAGTCCTCCCGGCCCTGACATGTACAGTATATCACAAAAGTGAGTACACCCTCACATTTTTGTAAATATTTTATTATTTCTTTTCATGGTACAGCACTGAAGAGCTGACACTGTTCTATAATGTACAGTGTCAGTGTGCAGCTTAAATAACAGTGTAAATTTGGTGTCCTCTAAATAACCCAACACACAGCCATTAATGTCAACTGCTGACAACAAAAGTGAGTACACCCTTAAGTGAAAATGGCCAAATTGTGCCCAATTAGCTATTTTACCTCCCCACTGTCATGTGTCCCATTAGTTTTACAAGGTCTCAGGTGTGAGTGGGGAGCAGGGGTGTTACATTTGGTGTTATCGCTCACACACTCTCTTATACTGGTCACTGGAAGCTCAATATGGCTCCTCGTGGCAAGGAATACTCTGATGATCTGAAAAAAAAGACATACTGAAGCAGAGCATGATCCTCTCCCTTTGGAAACTGGGCCACAGGGCAGTATTCCAATAGGATAATGACCCCAAACACCTCCAAGACCACCACTGCCTTGCTAAAGAAATGGAGGGTAAAGGTGCTGGACCGGCCAAGCATCTCCACACCTAAACCCTATAGAGCATCTGTAGGGTCTCCTCAAATGTAAGGTGGAGGAACACAAGGTCTCTAACATCTACCAGCTCCATGATGTTGTGATGAAGGATGGAAGAGGATCCAGCAGCTCCGGTGGAGCTCTAGTGACCTCCATGCCCAAGAGAGTTAAGGCTGTGCTTGAAAATAATGGTGACCACACACAACACTAAAGCGGGCTTTACGCGCTACGACATCGCTCAAGTGATCTCATTGGGTTCACGGAATTTGTGAGGCACATCCGGTCGCTTTAGCGATGCCGTTGCGTGTGACACCTATGAGTAATTTTGCATCGTCGCAAAAACGTGCAAAATCGCTCATCGGTGACATGGGGGTCCATTCTCAAATATCGTTACTGCAGCAGTAACGAAGTTGTTCCTCGTTACTGCGGCAGCACACATCGCTCCGTGTGACACCGCAGGAACGAGGAACCTCTCCTTACCTGCCTCCCAGCCACAATGCGGAGGGAAGGAGGTGGGCGGGATGTTCGTCCCGCTCATCTCCGCCCCACCGCTTCTATTGGGCGGCGGTTCAGTGACACTGCTGTGACGTCGCTGTGACGCTGAACGAACCGCCCCCTTAGAAAAGAGGCGGTTCGCCGGTCACAGCGACGTCGCAGGGCAAGTAAGTAGTGTGACGGGTCCGGGCAATGTTGTGCGACACGGGCAGCGATTTGCCCGTGTCGCACAACCGATGGGGGCTGGTACGCACTCTGGCGATATTGGTCACGATATCGCAGCGTGTAAAGCGGCCTTAACTCTTTAGAGCACAATTTGTACACTGACTTCTTTATAATGTGTCAAAGTATCATATCTTTAGTGTTGTCCCATGAAAAGCTATAATAAATTATTTACAAAAAGGTGAGGGGTGTACTCGCTTTTGTTATATACTGTATATGAATCTTCAAGTAACATTCACATTATAAAACCAAAAAACTTCACCTATGTGTAAAATGACTGTAATTCATAATGGGTGAAGTCATCAGCATCATCAATGGTTTCCATATTAGGTAAGTGATGGACAAAGGACGGAGTAATAAAACAGATATTTCAGATCGTGAAAAAAATTATACAATCTATTTTTTCTGTGTTTTTGAAATATACAATATATAATTTTTTTGCTATCTAAAATATTACAGCACTAAGATAGCAAGATGAATCAGACATTTCCAAATCTCTTCCATATGCTGCGTAAATAGTCCGTGTGGGATTCACGCCTAAATTGATGTGCGGTGCAGGTTTTAAATTCACAACATGACAATTTGCTACAGATTTTCCCACTTTAATTCAAGTTGAAATCTGCTGCAAAATTTGTTGCAGATCCTCATGGGGATTCTTTCTGTCATGCCTTAGTTGCAGATTTCTAGATTTCTAGATTTCTTCAGCTCAGTTCAGGGGCTGACAGAAGAGGATCCCTGTGTAAGAACGGTGTATGGGCCCTTTGCAGTCCACACACTTTGGAAATGGTAGAGGCCCCCTGACGTCTTGGGCCTCTGTGGTTACACCAATGGTAAATTCTCCTCTGGCTTTATTTGTATTCCATGTGGATGTACCCTTTATGGAAATCTGTCAGGCTTTTGCTATGTAACAGCAGAGACCCTGATTCCAGCGATGTGTCACTTATTAGGCTGTGTTTTGTTTTAACAAAATCAATGTTTAATCAGAAGGAGATTATCACTACAGGACTAGGCGTCTCATGCCATCACTAGTTAGCAGCTTACTTCCAATCAGTGGTGGGGGCGGGGTTATACACAGCTCAGCATTCTGAGCTCCACTAGATCTGCAGCAGAGAACACTGTGATTGTATCAATTGTAGGTGACACATCGATGGAATCAAAGTCTCAGGCCCGACATCATGCTGCTCTCAGATTACATAGCAAAAACTCGATAACATATTCCCTTTAAAAAGACATCTACCTGTCTATGGCTGATAATGTTTTGTTGTCCAGCACTATTATTTGAATACTAGTAGCTTTTTATTTATTTTCTAAAAAAATCGATATATCAATCAATGTTATGAATTACAGGGGCTGTAAGGAATAAATGTATTGATTTTGTGTATAGCGAAGATTCTCTAAAGGGAACCTGTCAGGTGTAATATGCACCCAGAACCACGAGCAGTTCTGGGTGCATACTGCTAATCCCTGCCCAACTGTCCGTGTATCTAGTAGCATACATAAAGATCTTTAGAAAAAGTATTTCTAAAGATCCTTTATGATATACTAATGAGTGCAGAGACTAGTCGCAAGGGCGTTATTACCCCCCGACTAGTCCACCCTCTTAGCATATTAGCACCTCCACAGGGGCATACTAACATGCTATTCAATGCCCATTGCCCAGCGTTATCGGCGGTGATGCGCGTACCTGTGTTCGTTGTCACCACTTCAGAACGTCGGGTTTATGGTCAGTGCGCATGATCAGAAGTCTCCGGCACTTCCGGATATGCACACTAGACCTCTCTTAAGCCGGGACGCATACACCCAGCTTCATAGTGAACATGACCGAAAGTGTCGGACATTCTGATCATGCGTACTGACCGGCGTCAGAGGCAGTGACAATGGACACAGGTATGCATGTCACCTCTGATGATGCTGGGCATTGATTAGCATGTCATCACGCCCCTGTGGGCGTGCTAACATACTAAGAGGGTGGACTAGTCAGGGGAAATAACACCTTTTGCGACTAGTCCCTGCGCTCATTAGGAAATCATAAAGGATCTTTAGAAATACTTTTTCTAAAGATCTCTTTATCTATGCTAGTGTATACAGGGACAGTTAGGCAGGGAATAGCAATATGTACCCAGAACTGCTCATGGTTCTGGGTGCATATTTGTTATGTCCTGGTGGTGGATACTCTGAGCAGTGCACCGGACTCCTCCAGTGAGGCAACCTGGAGCTAACCCCTGTACAGGGACTGTCCGATCACCCCACCAGAGGGCCTAGATGCACGGTAGCCGGAGCACTAACGGTACAGGAACAGAGTCCTTCAGGAGACTGGGATGAAGATGTCTCTAGGACCACGGAGCTCCTGAAGGTAGTCCAGATAATGAGGCTCAGGTTCAGGTGCCGGGTAGAGACGTCAGGCGGGATCCAGGTCCAGCTGAACAAGAGGGCAGAGGTCAGCGGGTGAAGCCGAGGATCGGAGACGGGTTCAGGCTGAAGAAGATGGTGGGGTCACAGCCGACAGTCACCGAAAGACTTCCTGGGTGAACCGTGGTCAGGACCGGGTTAGAGTGGCAGGACGGGCTCTGCGAAAGACACAGGGTTAATAGGAGACAAGGCAAGGGGGGACCTGAACACCTAGCTTAGGGAAACACGTTGAACAGGCACCGCCCACATGGAAGGAAGGTCCTAATATCCCCGTACCTGAATTTGGCAAAATCCTGTTTCTGGAACGCTGGCCCTTTAAGAGGAGGTCAATGACCGCGCGCGCCCTAATGTGCATGCGTGAAGCCCAAGTGCCGGAGACCAGAGCAGGAAGCAGTGCAGAGGATGCAGGAGAGCCCGACAGTGTGTCCTGGGTCGCAAGGGAACGCCGGGAGCGGGGGACAGGAAGCATGAGCATGAAGAACGCAGAGGGGGAAGAGTGAGCTGTGTGGCCGTGGGTAGGAGGACCGGGGACTGGAGCAGTGAGTGAGGGACGGCGTCGGGACCCGGGGAGCGTGACAATATTGCACCTGACAGGTTCGCTTTAAAGAATCTTCACTATACGCAAAATCAATACATTTATTCCTTACAACCCCTACAATCCTTAAAAGATCCCTTTATCTACTATAAGCATATAGTATATAAAACCTTCCCTGATGAAGCGGTGATACACCAACGTGAAAATGTGTGTTTGGTGGGTCTTTACTTGTTTCTTTGGTGGGTATGCTAACCTAGGGGTGTACTACTGATTTAATGAGTAAGCAAACTATACCTGCGGTTTGTTTTTAGTCCATTGTGACCGAACTACTAGTTTGCATGGCATTTGCACTTTATAAAATGTCTTTACCCATATGCAGTTAATCTTTAAATCAAACCCCCCCTTTTTTTGCATGTAGCCATATCACCCCATGTGGGGGCACCAAACATTCCCTTTCTCATTGTCCTGTCCTATGACATTTAAAGTAACGTAAAATAATTTTGTACTTTTTCTAGATGTAATTTTGATATTGTGAGTCTAAATAAAGAATCTATTTTTCATAAATATTTGACCTGCGAACTCCAAATTTCTTCTCTTGTTGTTAATCTATGCTACTATAGCCTGGGACGGTTAGGCAAGGATTGGCAATATGTACCCAAAACTGCTCGTGGTTGTGGGCGCATATTGCACCTGACAGGTTCCCTTAAAATGTTTAGACAAAAAAAAACAAAAACATTTTTTTTCCACTGATCTCTAAATAAACAACTAAAATCAGTTGTTACTATATGTTTACCTCAAGCAAACAGCGCAGCTCTGTTTTGTCTCCCCTATACCAGGGACTAGATGCAAATAAGGCAAATAACATTGTAAAACTTCATCCAGCAACAGTAGAAAAGTGATGAAGGGTCAGAAATCAGGTTTCTAAACAAACAGCGATCAGTTATTTCAATTAGAAGGACGATGTTTGGATAAACACGTAACAGATGATCTCCTATCAAGTGGAATAACACGTCTTGTTACGGGGGGATGTCTGATAATAACTGAAAGGAGTATCAGACAGTCAGGGTCCACCGTGCAAAGACTTTGCTGCAGACTATGGCAGAGTGCAATACCTCTGTTAACTCACAGAAGAATATAATAAGTAAGTAAAGCAATTCCTCCCTTACTTGGAGGGTGTGTGGAATGATCTCTGTTAACAATCACAGAGACAAAGGCAATGTGTGCGAAATGGCACCTACCTAGGTCCGCTCTTCTAGTGGTGCAAAAGAGACGAACAGCAGCGTAAGCCGCACAAAGCTCCTACCTGCGTTCGCTCCACTAGTGTGCGAGGACACGAACCACTAGATATGGCACCTGCCTAGGTCCGCTCTTCTAGTGGTGCAAAAGAGACGAACAGCAGCGTAAGCCGCACAAAGCTCCTACCTCTGTTCGCTCCCCTAGTGTGCGAGGATACGAACAACTGCCAGACGCAGTATAAGGAACGTTACCCTAGCGGCAACGTCCACCTACGAGTAGAATCACAAGGCCCAGCCAGACCATGTGCCTCAGGCACCTGCCTATGTCCGCTCCCCTAAGAGGTAAGGATACGGACAGCAGCCGAAGCTGTAAGGTATAAGAACGCTACCCTGCCGGTAGCGCTCACCTAGCATAGACAGAGGAATGCCTAGAGGAACGCGCACAGAGCGTCTACTCATATGCATGAACCAAGAGGACTGAGCACCATGCGGCATGTGTCAGGGTCTTATATAGACTCTGTGCCTCATCCAAGATGGAGGACACCAGAGCCAATCCGCTGCCAGAACGACAGGAGTGACGTCATGCTGGCCTATCACCGAGCAAGACGTCACAAGCACATGACCAGCGACCAATCGGCATAGAAGGTGTCAGAGACATGTGACCTCGTTTCAGCGATGATGTCACCCGCACATGTGCAATGGCTCCAAGATTGGACTTAGTCTCCGGCGCTCGCACATGTGCAGTAGCAAGAAATCTGGACTTAGTCTCCAGCGCTCGCACATGTGCAGTAGCAAGAAATCTGGACTTAGTCTCCAGCGCTCGCACATGTGCAGTAGCAAGAAATCTGGACTTAGTCTCCAGCGCTCGCACATGTGCAGTAGCAAGAAATCTGGACATAGTCTCCAGTGCTCGCAGCAACCGTAACAGTACCTCCCCCTCAAGGGCCCCCCTCCCGGCGACGCAGGTAATCGGCAACTAAGTCGGGAGCATGGACAGCCTCCTCAGGCTCCCAAGAGCGATGTTCCGGGCCATAGCCCTCCCAATCTATCAAGAAGAACCTGCGCCCTCTAACCATCTTAGAACCAACTATGGCTCGTACCTCATAGCTAGAGCGAGAGGAATCAGAGGCAGGAGAGTGCACTTCACGAGCGTGAGGTAAAATAGCCGGCTTTAGCAGTGAGACATGGAATTTGTCATGAATCCTAAGATGGACAGGTAACTTCAATTGATAGACTACAGGATTTACCTGTCGAAGAACCTCATAAGGACCCAAGAAGCGAGGAGCAAATTTGACAGAGCTCACTCTAAGTTTCACGTGTTTTGCAGAGAGCCACACAAAGTCCCCTGGAGAAAAGACAGGAGCCGGGCGACGAAACCGATCGGACACCGTCTTCATACGGTCCTTAGCTGCTTGGATCGACTCTTGAGTCCGATCCCAAACCTCTCTGGCATTAGTTGCCCAGTCGGCCACAAGAGGAGGAGGTGCAGCAGCGGGAAACGGTACTGGTACCCTAGGGTGTTGCCCATTATTGAGTACGAACGGTGTCTGCCCAGTGGCCTCAGCCAGCGAATTGTTAAGGGCAAATTCTGCCCAGGGTAGGAGGGAGGACCAGTTATCGTGGTTCTCAGCAACAAAGTGTCGAAGGTATATAATCATAGATTGATTGGTACGTTCAACCAAACCATTAGTCTCCGGATGGTATGCCGAAGAGAGATTCAACTCAATTTGCAGAAGGCTACAAAGATCTCGCCAGAAACGGGAAGTAAATTGCGGGCCTCTATCACAAATGATACGATCTGGCATCCCGTGAAGCCTAAAGACATGCTTGAGGAATAGTTTGGCTAGTACCCTGGAAGATGGGATTCTCGATAACGGTACGAGATGAACCATCCGGGAGAAATGGTCCGTAATGACCCACACAAATCTATGTCCCTGTGAACATGGAAGATCACCCACAAAGTCCATGCCTACCACCTCCCATGGTCTATCTGGCACTGGTAAAGGATGCAAGAGCCCAGCCGGTCTCTGCCGTAATGGACGGTTGCGAGCACACGAGTAGCAGGAACCGACATATCTCTTGACGTGGCTGGCTAAGTGTGGCCACCAATACCACCTCTCCAGTAACTCTCGTGTCCGCCTAATACCAAAATGCCCACCCACCTTTGAGGTGTGGGCCCATGACAGTATATCATTCTGTCGATCAGGCGGAACAAAGGTCTTGCCCGGTGGGATTTGGTCTAACGTCACAGGGGAGAGCGTATGAAAAACCCTGGAGGGAAGGATAAGACGAGGTTCGTCAATCTCTTCCTGGGTAGAAAGCATAGAGCGAGACAGGGCGTCTGCCTTGTTATTCTTACTCCCAGACAGATAGTTGATGGAGAAGTGAAAGCGGGAGAAAAACAAGGACCAGCGGGCTTGGCGAGGATTCAGACGCTGAGCGGTTTGTAAGTACGTCAGATTCTTATGGTCTGTATAGACCTGGAAAGGATGTTTCGCTCCTTCCAGCAAGTGACGCCACTCCTCCAAGGCTAATCTCAAGGCGAGCAGTTCCCTATCCCCAATGGTATAGTTTCTCTCTGCCGGTGAAAAGGTTTTAGCAAAGAAGAAACACGGCCTTTTTCTACCTGCACCGTTCTTTTGATACAAGACCGCACCAGCACCCACTGAAGAGGCATCAACCTCTAAGAGGAAGGGCTTATTCTCATCGGGTCTTTGAAGAACGGGAGCAGTTGAAAAGTGTCTTTTTACTGCCTCAAAAGCCTGAGATGTCTCAGTAGACCAGGCTTTGGGATTAGCACCTTTCTTAGTCAAGGCCACCAAAGGGGCCACCAAAGTAGAAAAATGGGGTATGAACTGCCTGTAATAATTTATGAATCCTAAGAAGCGTTGCACCGCCTTCAAGGAATGAGGTTCGGACCATTGCAGGACAGCAGAGAGCTTCGCAGGATCCATAGCCAGACCCTCTTGTGAGATAATGTAACCCAAAAAAGGCAATGAGGACTGCTCGAATACACATTTCTCGAGTTTAGCAAACAATGAGTGCTCCCTTAAACGGGAAAGGACACGAACGACATCCTGACGATGAGTCTCCAGATCAGGAGAAAAAATCAGGATGTCGTCCAGATACACCACTACTGAGGATAACAGTAAATCCCTGAACACATCGTTTACGAAGTCCTGAAATACTGCGGGTGCATTACATAACCCAAAAGGCATGACGAGGTATTCATAGTGACCGTCTCGGGTGTTAAAAGCGGTCTTCCATTCGTCACCCTTTCGAATTCGTACCAAGTTATACGCACCCCGCAGATCCAACTTCGTAAAAACTTGAGCTCCTCTCAGTCTGTCAAAGAGCTCCGAAATTAAAGGTAATGGGTATTTGTTCTTTATTGTGATTGCGTTGAGACCCCTGTAATCTATGCAGGGACGCAAATCACCCTCTTTCTTCCGAACAAAGAAAAACCCAGCTCCCGCGGGAGAGACAGACTTACGAATGAACCCCTTCTCTAAACTCTCTCTTATATAGGTCGACATGGCCTCCGACTCAGGTATCGACAGGGGGTAAACCCTGCCTTTAGGTGGAACCGAACCTGGGATAAGGTCTATGGCACAGTCATACGGCCTATGGGGTGGAAGAACCTCAGCACCCTGTTTGGAGAACACGTCAGCGAAATCCAAATAGGGTGTAGGTATGGGAGAGAGATCAGTTGATGCAACCGCAACGACCTTAGGTGGTAAGGGAAGACATCGGGACTGACATTTCGAACCCCAACTAATAATGCTGTCAGACTCCCAGTCAATGTGAGGAGCATGAGTCCGAAGCCATGGAAGACCCAGAAGGACGTCGTCTATACCCTCAGGCAAAACAAGAAAAGAAATCTCCTCTATGTGACCCTGAGACAGGGAAAGGCGCAAGGGAACTGTCCTCAATGTAATGGAGTCAGACAACATAGTTCCATTAACAACACGGACAGGAATAGGCGCCTCTAACATGATAGAGGGAATATTGTGTCCCTTTACAAATCCTGAGGACACAAAAATCCCGTCAGCTCCGGAATCCACAAAAGCCATAATAGGCCATGTATTCTCAGATAACGAGAGCTGACCTGGGATACAACACTTAGAGGGTGCAGAAGACGTCTCTAGTAACCCCCCTCTAATGGTTACTAGGCCAGGAAGTTTCCCTGACGACTAGGACACTTGTTGGCATAGTGCCCAGCCTGACGACATACGTAACATATAGGAGGACCAGACTTGCGTAGTCTGGAGGACGTATGACCTAACTCCATAGGAGTGGGAGATGTTTCAGATGCTGAGGAAGATGGTAGTGGACCCTCAACAACTGGAATAGCCCGATGCTTAGGGCGTGAGGAAGAGACCTCGAGTCTACGTTCCTTATGGCGTACATCGATCCTCGTTGCTACTGTGATCAAGTCCTCCAGAGAAGCAGGGACCTCACGAGTAGCAAGGGCATCCTTGACATAGCCTGCCAACCCTCTCCAGAAGATAGGAATCAACACCTTCTCTGGCCAATCTAGTTCTGCCACCAGAGTTCTAAAAGCAATGGCATAAGAACTAGTGGATAACGAACCCTGAGATAGATCTAACAGTCTCAGGGCCGCATCATGGGTAACCTGCGGACCCATGAATACCGCCTTAAGAGCATCAAGAAAGTCTTGATGTCTCAGAGTAACCACATCAGAGCGCTCCCATAGGGGAGTCGCCCATTCTAAGGCTTTGTCCTGAAGTAAGGAGATGATAAAGCCTACTCTGGACCTCTCCGTAGAGAAGCGAGAACAGTTGACCTCTAGGTGTATCTGACACTGACTAATGAAACCACGACATGATCTGGCATCGCCAGAATATCTGTTTGGCAGAGCAAGTCGAGGATCATGTGCAGATGTCACCATGGTCTGAGGTTTATCCTCTATACTCTTGAGCCGTGACTCAAGTACTTGTATGTAACGGTGTAACTGCTGATATTCTGCCATAACTGCCAGACCCTTGGCTCAGTCCTAATGTTACGGGGGGCTGTCTGATAATAACTGAAAGGAGTATCAGACAGTCAGGGTCCACCGTGCAAAGACTTTGCTGCAGACTATGGCAGAGTGCAATACCTCTGTTAACTCACAGAAGAATATAATAAGTAAGTAAAGCAATTCCTCCCTTACTTGGAGGGTGTGTGGAATGATCTCTGTTAACAATCACAGAGACAAAGGCAATGTGTGCGAAATGGCACCTACCTAGGTCCGCTCTTCTAGTGGTGCAAAAGAGACGAACAGCAGCGTAAGCCGCACAAAGCTCCTACCTGCGTTCGCTCCACTAGTGTGCGAGGACACGAACCACTAGATATGGCACCTGCCTAGGTCCGCTCTTCTAGTGGTGCAAAAGAGACGAACATCAGCGTAAGCCGCACAAAGCTCCTACCTCTGTTCGCTCCCCTAGTGTGCGAGGATACGAACAACTGCCAGACGCAGTATAAGGAACGTTACCCTAGCGGCAACGTCCACCTACGAGTAGAATCACAAGGCCCAGCCAGACCATGTGCCTCAGGCACCTGCCTATGTCCGCTCCCCTAAGAGGTAAGGATACGGACAGCAGCCGAAGCTGTAAGGTATAAGAACGCTACCCTGCCGGTAGCGCTCACCTAGCATAGACAGAGGAATGCCTAGAGGAACGCGCACAGAGCGTCTACTCATATGCATGAACCAAGAGGACTGAGCACCATGCGGCATGTGTCAGGGTCTTATATAGACTCTGTGCCTCATCCAAGATGGAGGACACCAGAGCCAATCCGCTGCCAGAACGACAGGAGTGACGTCATGCTGGCCTATCACCGAGCAAGACGTCACAAGCACATGACCAGCGACCAATCGGCATAGAAGGTGTCAGAGACATGTAACCTCGTGTCAGCGATGATGTCACCCGCACATGTGCAATGGCTCCAAGATTGGACTTAGTCTCCGGCGCTCGCACATGTGCAGTAGCAAGAAATCTGGACTTAGTCTCCAGCGCTCGCACATGTGCAGTAGCAAGAAATCTGGACTTAGTCTCCAGCGCTCGCACATGTGCAGTAGCAAGAAATCTGGACTTAGTCTCCAGCGCTCGCACATGTGCAGTAGCAAGAAATCTGGACATAGTCTCCAGTGCTCGCAGCAACCGTAACACGTCTCATGTTGAAATGATTTCTGCTCCAAATGTTTAATTATGTAGTTGACATATATCACATTTCCTTGTAAATCCTGTGTACAAAGACTAATAAGACAAGCTGTAAAAAAAAAAGATGTATATTTAGGAAACAGAGGACACTTCTCAGGCTCATTAAGTGTAGAATATTTCCTTTGGCAAATTCTTTATCTGACATTGTAGCATGCAGAGTAATGCTAGACCAACATTGAGTGAATGAATCTGCCTGGAGGGGACCCTCTTTGGCTACCTGAGTCATTGATATAGGGTGTCTCGCCCAGGGTCACACACACACCGTGGGAGAAGTTCACGTGCTCCTCAGCTTAACAATAACACATTGCTGCCTTGAGTTATAATGGTGAGCTTTTTATGTAGCAGATTTAGGGAGTCATTTTTCAATACCCCACAGCTGCACACTAAAGACATAATAACAGCTGATGTAACTAATAATATGGATCTATAAATCACGGAGCCTTTGTGAATTTATGACTTAAACACATATACAATGGTGTAAATCTATTATTTTGTCATGCGTGATCTGCCTTAAATTTCCTCCACACGTTTTTTTTTTTTTTAGGCTTGTAAAAGTATAACATAAATTTAATCTGTTTTCAGGTGTTTTTTTTCACCTGTTTAAACAATGAGGCAGATTTATAAATACTTTCTTAAATCAGTTCACCATTATTGATTTCGATGATGTATCCTTTGTGGTAGGTCATTAATGGTATAAATTCATGGGAGTCTGACACCCGAACAACCCCGTGATCGGCTTTTAGCAGCTTTGAATGTTAACAGAATATAAAGAGGAACAACACAGCCCCACTGTCACAATGAGTATGAGATATCGGTGACCCAAGGATCCTAAGCTATGCTATCCCTAATATCAGGGATACTCCTGATGGTGGAGAGGCCTGAGTCTCCTTCCTGGCCCTGCTCCTGACCAGTCCTGATCTCATTACCCCTCCCCCAGGGAGGCACAAGACAGAAGTGTGTTGAAAATCACAGATAAAGACAAACAAGGGAAAACCACAACTCTGTCATACAGCACACACACGCACAAAGGTAAATACATTAAGTGATTCAGGAGGAAAAAAAAGATAATGAAGAAAGTTACAAAATAACAGGGGTAAACGCTACAACTGCACCAATCAATAAGCACAACTTTCACCAGAAAGTCTGGGACACCACACCTCACAAACCAACAAAGACAAGCTATAGCTGGAATAGATGGAAGGATTCAACCAGCATATATAGGAGGAGACCAGACGTGATAGGTCTGCCCACAACATATGATCAAGGGAGCAAGCTCCAGCAGAATTTAAATCTTGCTAGCCTGGCTATGAATCAACACACAACAGGTCAATGCCTGAGTCTGCCTGTGTTGATCACAGACACCAGAGAAACTATCAGGCGGAGTGTCAGAATCTGCAATTTGAATAGAACCTAATGTCGCCATGACAGTCATCGAAGTTTGAACAAAACTCCCTGTGATACCCACATATTATTTAGTGATCAAATTGCATTTCAGGGCCTCATTTTCAGGTCGAAGAGAGCCTGGCAAAAAATTTTGGTCCAAGAGGTGATAATTATTAATGTTCGTCATGATCTTTTGAAGCTTAGATTTAGATTGGAAGCAATAATTAATTCATGTTGGCACATTTTTAGTTATTTTTGTCTAATTTTACGTCAAATCCTGGTTGCCATTTTTCAGCCAATTTTATTTATTTAGCATAACATTTTGGTTTAATTTGGTTCATTTTAAATCACATGTCATTTTGCACTAAGCCTTGCCTCCTAGATGGGTAAATGTGGTCCATTGTCTGAGCTCCAGATTTCTGTTTCAATTTGAATAGTATATTTGTCCCATCGCTTTTCATGCATTTAAAATCTTTTATAAGGAAGCCTATGGGACAACTGAAAGAAGCAACAACTAGGGTGTAACGCTTGCCCGTGTTGATGCAGCGAGCAGGAGTGGACCCACTCGACCATAGGGGGGACGCGGGCTTACCGTGACATTAGAGGGGCTTAACTAAGCACTAGTGATGGGCGAACCCAGACTGTAAAATTCGGGATCCACGCGGGATATCTAGTATCCATGCACGGACCCCATGCCCAGAGTTTTCAGAGAACTCCATGTAATTATTTGGATCTAGCCACCCAGGCAATTTAAAAAAAAATAATAAAGAGAAAAGAAATTAAATAGGAATAAAGCAGGAGTGTTATACTTACCGATTATCCCGTGCAGTTGTAATACTACTTCCGATGCCGCTCATTACACTCATACCTATTCACTGCTTCCTCACCCACTGGCAGTCCCGGCGTCTCTGATTGGTTGCAGTCAGACTACACCCCCCCCAGCCTGTGTGACAGCGTATTTTACTGCTTGGAATCACACACGCTGTCTGCGTCTCTATAGTGGTGTTAAAAAAAAAAAATTTGCACGGCGTCACCCCCATATTATGATACCTAGCACTGATAAGGCATACGGCTACAGGGTGCAGCCCCAAGCTGTGCGCTTAGCTTGGCTTTTTTATTATTATTTAAATATTTTTTTATTTTTTTTTTAAATGTGTGCGGTCGTCTCCAATTTTGATACCCAGCCATGATAAAGCTGACAGGGGAGACAGCCTGAAAATACCAGCTACCATTAAGCCCTAGTTAAATTATGGGAGGCATCTATGAGACCCCCATTACTAATCTGTAAGTGAAAATAAACACAAACACCGAAAAAATCCTTTATTTGAAATAAAATTTAAAAAACACCCTCTTTCTACAATTTATTAATCCCAAACACCCAGTTCTGATGTAATCCACACAAGGTCCCACAATGATCTTGGCTCTTCTTCAAACTGAAGTCATAGCGCGTGGTCACATTAGAAAACATGTCCGCATGCTGTGGCTTCAGGCACAGACTGACTGAGCCGCAACGACGAGTGGTGATGTCACTCAGTTTACCTGTACTCATAGCTTGAGGTTCCCATGGTGCCCCACCTGTGACAGCAGATAAACTGACCTCAGGTGACCTCATTGAACTCAGTGACCTCACCTCAGGTGAAGTAAGTTCACAGACCTGCATCTCCTGGCAGAAAACCGTGTTATTTGCCAAGAGATGCAGATTTGGTGATGAGATTTATAAACCATATTCCTGCACCAAATCTGCATCTTCTGGCAAAAAAACTGCATCAAAACAATGAAGTTTTAATGCAGTATTGATGCAAATTTTTGCCAAGAGGTGCAGATTTGGTGCAGGAATATGGTGTATAATTTTCAACAATAAATCTGCATCTCTTGGCAAAAAAGTGCACAAAAACTGTTTTGACATAATTTCAGTGCAGTTTTATGTCTGAAGATGAAAATTTGGTGCAGAAATCTGGTGCAGAAGTTCAGCACCAAATTTGCAACTCCTGGCAGAAAACGGCACCAAATTATCGTTAAAACCATTTTTGTGCATTTTTTTTGCCAAGAGATGCAGATTTGGTGCTGAAATTTATACACCATATTCCTGCACCCAATCTACACCTCCTGGCCAAAAAGAACATCAAAACCGCATATCTTTTTGTAGTATGACCCTTCCTTTACAGTGCTCAGCATGCTAGGAGCCTTGTAGACAAACCTTAGGATAATCTGTTGTACAGGGTACAATGGCTGCAATACCTATACATTTTGTGATATTTTTATAATAAGAACAGTATGAAAATCATCATCATCAAATTTCACTTCCTCCTGTGCTTTTTCTTTTAAGAGGGTTTCTTTTGTGCAGCATGGATTGCAGAATGCTATAAGCCAAAGTAAATGCTGTGGACTGAAAATTAATTGTCGTCATTCAGTAAGTCTGCTGTGTGGGTACAGACAGCTTAGGAATTAGGAAGTAACGTGTACGGAGATGCTGAGTGACAGATAACATGAGACTCAAAGGATCTTTAGTCACATGTGCCTAAACAAAAAATGAATTCCTCCACAACATAAATCATTAAAAAATCTATATTTCTATCTCGTCACCCCAAAAAAACTCAGGCCGTGATCTTATACCAGATCATTCATACTTTGTCTTGCAGTCTGGAAATAATATTTTTTACAATAGTTACAACCCTTGTTTTAAAGGGAATCTATCACCTCCAAAAATGCCAGTTACCTTCTGATATAGTGGTAAAATGCAGGTAACTAGCATTTAAATTGTATGTATTTTCTCCCTTAATGAAACAGCAGCTAAGGAAGAAAATGAAGTTATATTCTCCCTGCAGCCGCTTGCTTCCAGTCATCAGGGAAATGCAGGGGGCTGTAACAATCATCACTTACTATACACTTCTGTAGTCATTGCCTGGCACTTTGATTGAAAGTCTGCTCTACAGCGTGTGTGTAGTGCAGGCTGTCAGTCATAAGTCCACAGATATGAATATGGGACTATAGACATGCATTACTGCTATAAGAAATATGTAAAAATTGATTGAGAAACCTCTCACACAAAAATGCCCACTGACCCGGAAGGAACAGCAGCGTGGGAGACAGCAGCAGGTAAGTATACCAGCTGATTCTGTCCGTGTGCTATTTGGATGTCACACGGATAGCACAGGGACAATACACACACACACGCACATACTCGCACCTTCACCACGGACCGTCACACACGTGCATGGATGTGTGAACTCAGCCTTGTCAGCCATACACTTCACCCATGAGAGGTGCCAAAGGTTCAGCTGAGAACTATTTTCCTCAACTCTCAAGAAACGTACTGGCCTAGGCTAAGTTCACATGTCCAGTAATCATCCATTCGTACGTATCCGTTGGCAAAAAGTTGTGTAAACACAACTTTTTTGTTCAGCCTGAAAAAATTAATTTTTGCAGGATTCATTTTTTTTGCATTGGACTCTATGGAAAACGGATCTGTTAATTGATTGCTACTAAGCCATCCATTTATCATTAATTTGCAAAGTATCCATTTGTTGCTTACAAGATCAGTTTCAAATGGACGATAAATAGCAATCAGATATCGGATCCTTTTTCCATAGATAGATTCTACAAAACTATTTTTTTCAAAATGGACAAAACAGTTGTGTTTGCACAACGTTTTTGCCAACGGATTGCTGCTGAACATGTAAACTTACCCTAATGCCCATATAACAAAAGGATCAGAAAATTAACATGCTCACCTCTGACCAGCTTCCCTGCCCCTGCTGAAGAAAAGCCTCCCCACAGCAGGATGCTGCCACCACCATGTGTGACGGTGGGGATGGTGTTTTCAATGTCATGGGAAGTGTTAGTTTTCCACCACAGATAACATTTTGCATTTAGCCCAAAAATTTCTGCTTTGGTCACATACCATGTAGGGGACACAGCTAGCATATGGGAAAAGGTGCTTGATTTGTACTGGCCATAGTTTGGGGAAATAAATAATGAGACAGGCTCCTTTTTAAATTTTATGTCCTATAAAGAACTATGGAGTAGCAGGTCCAAAAGTCCATAATTTCAAATATTGCAAAGTTTATTATTAAAAATAACAACATAGAGGACAATACAAGATAAAAACAGAGGAGCTAAAGTGAAAGGTTAGGCAGTAAGTGCATCACAACACTCCCCCACCCACAGCATAGTAAGAGAAGGCAAAAGTGACATGATAAGTAAGGTACAGCAATTATTATGTCTCACTCTGCACATCGAATAGCACCATATATACTGTGCAGGTGACCATATGGTAGAGGTTGGCTGCATCATGTGATCACCAGTATCCAAAGCCAACACCAGAATAACACCATGTACAGACATCAGTAGTATTCATCAAAAAAGAAAGGAACAAGTCCTGCACCACTAGTCCACTGCTGTTACCCTGTGATGACTCACTTGTGCGAGAGGTGTAGCTCCAGCATACGGTACCGTCTGGCTGCAGGGTGCACGTCAAAAAAAGAAGAATCAAGTTCAGAATATCCAAGGTAAGGAAGACAGACTGCACTCAACTGCTCTGCCGGTGAATTTTATTCCAGAAATAGGTGCAGGATAAAATAGGTGAGAGGAGACCTGAATGCGGGTCCCTCACAGAGGAAGCATCAAGGTCTCCTCTCACCTATTTTATCCTGCACCTATTTCTGGAATAAAATTCACCGGCAGAGCAGTTGAGTGCAGTCTGTCTTCCTTACCTTGGATATTCTGGACATCAGTAGTATTAGCAGTAGAGTACCAAATATAAGTCAGAAAGGTAAATCTCATGCAGAGACCGCTCCCATTTTAATGCAAACTTTGGGAAACCATATTCCAGTGCATATAAATACAGGTCATTTGATTACTTAAAGCACCACTCCAGCATTGTTTTTTATTGCACCACTGGAGTGACCCTTTAAATGTAAGTCCCATGCCCCCTGTCTTATGCTCACCCTCCGGCGGCTTCATCATCTATCATACCTCTCCGGTTGACCTCCGGCAATTTGTGACCTGCCAGCAGCGCCTTTATTTCATAAATTGCCAGAGGTCACAACTCAGTACAAGTAATGGTAACCTCGTTCGGCCTAATTCTGGCTCTCATAGACTTGCATTGGGAGCTTGTGACGTAACTCCTGAATTCCGGCCAGTCAGAAGTGATAGTCAGAAGATGGCGCCTCAGGACTAAAACAATGTCAGTAACAGGTGAAGGTGCGAAAAGGTGAGTATAGGACAGGGAGCAGGGGACTTAGATTTAAAGCACCACTCCAGCACTGAAAAAAAAACACCTGAGTGGCGCTTTAAATATTACTACATAGGATGATATAAAGAACCAAATATTTGCTCAAACACTGTCCATGCATTTCCATATTGTGGAATTAGACAAAAACATGGGGAAAAAGTTGAACCTTTAATATTGGTCCTAATGGATTTCAGTAGTACAGGGTGGGGGAAGAGGGGTCCTCTGTTTACTCAAAGTAGCAGTGTATTAGAGAGTGCTGAGGTTATGGAGGAGGGGGTCTCCAATTTGGGTGAGCAGCAAAGGGTTAAAAAGAGCATCTTTCCTTTTTTAGAGGAAATGGCAAGTGCATATATTATATGGACAGTTGATTGATTTTAGTGGAAACTGTAATACTTTGATTCCCCACTGGAGGCGCTGTGGAGGAATTAAACATTTGCTGTCTAAAGCAGACACCACTGTAATAATAAAATTACCAGTTATATTTGTGCCTATGTGCTGCTCACAGGATTCATATAGTGTATGAACATGTTTCATTGTTGGATTCCGCATAAAAAAAGACACCTATGTTGCATACGTTCATGAACTACAAAGTATGTGCAGGCCCCATATGGCTGTGCTGAGGTTAGTCATCAAAGGAAGCCTTCTTGTGTGCATTACTTTGGGCTATATGGCACACCTCGCTCCTCAGCTGTCATCTCTTCAGATGGTCAGTGCTGTAAATGATGCTTGCCCTGTCTATTGTCTGCACCCGAGTGTTGGCTGATGCTCATCGCTAAGCTCCTGGAATAACAAAGATCCACACTATTTGTCCAGGGCTAATTGTTAGCGAGGAGTTACATTAGATAATAGTTCATCTCAGGGATCTTGCCCCCAAGGCTTTCAACCTTATTAGAGTTTCCCAGGCCTCTCATCAGGTACCCCAAATGGAAAATGGACCTGTGTGATAATAGGGGGGGAATATTAAAAATCCAATTAAATAGATTCAGGGAGATCTTCAAACCCAAAAATATTCCACAGTTATCAATATTATTGAAGTGCAAAAGGATGACCAGCAGAGAAAATTACAATTTACGAAAAATGTGTTTAATTTATTTCACAAATTTTTATATGTTGTGATTAAAGTGGTTTTCCTATAAAGATAAATTCTGTGCTTATTCCATCTTAAAGGGGTGGTTCAGTACTCTGCAGTATTGGCCACATCTCTGTAAAACTGATGGGAGAGGCTTTTTCTAATTACCTTTATCAACCAATTCAGCCTCTGAGCGGCGCTATCGTGGTCTGCTCATCCCCATCAAGTGACCCCCCTCCGTGACCTCTGGGATCCGGTGATGTCAGGTTAACGTCCAGTTGACCTGACATCACAGCGGCCGGCCCCAGTCTTCCTGAGTGACTGGGCTGTGTATGTTTCACTGCTCATCATAGCCCAGCATCGCTCCTGCTTGCAGCGCTCTGCAGTGAAGGAGAGCACATGCGAGATGCTGCACTGTGACGAGCGGTGAAACACCGCCCACAGTCCAGTCACTCAGGGAGACTAGGGCCGGCTTCAGTGATGCCAGGTCAACTGGAAGTTGACGGGACATCACCGGATCCCAGAGGTCATGGAGCCCGAGGGGTTATGCGACGAGGAAGAGCGGACCGTGATAGCGCTGCTCATTGGCTGATCAAAGTATTAAAAAAAAAGCCTCTCCCATCAGTTTTACAGCGATGTGGTCACTACTGCAGAGTAGTGAACCACCCCTTTAAGAAATAGGTATAATACTCCTGATTTAAAATGTCACAGTCTAATGGAGCACCTTGTTCCTTTCTTTTGTTTCTGCGGGACTGCCCATAGCAAGCATTTTCCCCCCTTCCAACCCATAGACTATTAGAACTCCCTGAATCCAATACTGAACCCCATATCCTCCACACACACTGAATCCAATCCAGGAATCCAGTACTGAACCCCATATCTTCCAACACCTGTATTTTTTTCCTTTTGCCTTTAGATTCTATTTTAGCTATTTACTGAAATCCAACAAAAAAATGGTCAAAATAAAAAATTATACATTGTTATAATATATATTTTTTATTTTCAATTTTTTTTTAATATATCAATTTTATTAACTTTGCTCTAGCCGTAACTCTAGCTCTAAACCTCACCCTAACCCTAGCCCTACTGAGGTTTAGAAAAGTGTGTAAAATCACTGGAAGAAATGAAGACCGTATTAAATCATGTACAGTATGCCCCCATAAAATGTTGTGCCCTCGTAGAATCTGGCTGTCATATAGTGTTCAGCTTTGCACTTGTGCCACCCCCTTGGAAGCAGCCGAGCTGCTCGGATCCCAGTTCGCTGTGGCTCAAGGGTCTCCGGACCCGGGGGTCGTGCGGCCACTCAAATGAAAGGGGGTATTTACAGGGGAGTTGATATGTAGTTCGTGACGCCACTCATGGTGTATGGTAATTTGGGGAGTACCGCCGCTGCCGCTGGGAGTACCCGGGGTGATGAAGTGGGGCAGCAAGGTGTCATAGCCCTCCACAGGTAGGGGGGATGCCCTGGGACTCGGTGAGGGGTGCCGTGGGGTGCAGGGGTCACTCTCGTACTCACTCAGTTCATAAGCAGACACTGACTGTCGTGGGCGGGGAGGGGACGCTGCGCTCACCCACTGCTTGGGTCCGGCTGCTGCTGCTGCTGCTCGGTGGCTCGAGCGGTGGGCCGGATCCCGGGGACTCGAGTGGCGCTCCTCGCCCGTGAGTGAAAGGGGGGTGGTTTGGTTTAGGGATATTGTCCGTGACGCCACCCACGGTTGTGGTGAGGTTGTGACACCACCGCTGCTCTGGACGGGGATCCTGGGAGCGGTGACAGGGAGCAGCTTGGATGTTGTTTCTCCCCCCCATGGGTAGGGGAGTTGGTTGTCCCGGTGCCCGGTGAGGGAGGGATGGCAGGCGGGTTACGGGGCCTGGTGAGGTGCAGGGTCGCGGGGGCAGCGCGGTGCTGCACGGCACGGTGGTACTCACTCAGCCAATGATGAATGCAAAGTCTCCGGTAAAACAAATGGCTGGATGGACGGGTCCCACAGACAGCTGCGGTAGTTCTCCCGGTAGGTTGGCGGTGTCTGCCTTTCCCTGCACCTGTGTTATGTTCACGGTTACAATGGCTTCCCACCGGTAACCTGCTCCCCAGCTTAGATGGAGGCTGAGGGAGCCCCTTTTGCCCGCAGGCTCTGGCCCTGGGAACTGTAGCCTTGGCGGTGACTGTATTTCCCTTCACGGTTTGAGCTGTTGCCTTCAATCGGGTCTTGGCTGCTGGGAAACCCCGAAGGTTCCCTTCGCTAACGGATTTAACCGGTTTTACGGCGACTCCTAGCCTGGTCGGGGTCCATAAACCCTGCCGAATGGTGCTGGCTTCTCTTCGCTCCCCGATCCGGTACCGGCGGGCCACCGCCCATCCCCGGTCCTTACGGTTTACTCCAATCAGCCTCTCCTGCAGACGGTCACTACCGTCTGCCAACCTCGCTGTATGTGCCCGGGCCACGCACCCAGACACGGTCACTCTCCTCTCCTCAAACTCATCAACTGAACTGAACTGAACTGAACTGCCTTCCTTTTCCCGCCTCCAGGACTGTGAACTCCTCGGTGGGTGGGGCCAACCGCCTGGCTCCACCCCCTGGCGTGGACATCAGCCCCTGGAGGGAGGCAACTAGGATTTGTGTTTGACTTCAGTGTGCCTAGCCGGGGTGTGGGATGTGTTGTTGCAGTATCCGTGACGTCCTGGCTTGTCCAGGGCGCCACATGACAACTGGGTAAACCAAGTCTCTGGTACCGCTGCCACTGTGAGGGGAGCTCATCCGGGTCCCCTCCCCAATAGTGTTGCCTGGTGATCCGTGACCTGCCTCCTGGCACTTAGTTTGACTTCAACTTGGTTGCCCGGTAGTATGGAATTAGCCGGGCACTGCTCCCTACTATGGCTAAGTGTGGGAGCTTGCTCTCAGGGCTCACGCTTGGGATTTTCTGGACCGTTTTGGATTGGAAATTCCTATCCCCCTCGTTACGCTAATGCCCCAATTCTGGAACGGGTGGGAACAGATCATAAAGGCTCTGTTCTCCTCAGGTGAATTGTCGGGTTGCCTGAAGCTACTCCCCGACTTAGGGTCCGTGTACCCTGTCGTGCCTTCGATCCCGGATCGGTGACAGTGCTTGGCTGCCGTTTGTCCTCCTTGACAGGTCCAGACACCTCACCACAATACCCTGCGACCGGGGGTCCAACTCCTCTAGGCCCAGACCACCGTCTGCAACCTAGACAGTTCCTTCAGGAGCCACCGCTCCCGACTTCCTCTGAGCTCCTCACAGCTCGAGGGCTACTTCCCAACCACCCTCTTTCAACTCTCTGACCGCCTCACTACATTCCTCACTTCCCCTCCCTGACCCCCCAGGTGGGCGACTCTAGCCGTCCACTGGTGTGTCTGGTAGGTGTAGTGCAGGGTGTATCTATGATTTGATTTGCTGTTGGAGGCAACATCATTTAGACAGGGATCCAGAACCAAGAGGGAGGCGGAATACTGCACAGAAGGGCAGCTTGTGCAGTACCCTGTGACGACCTGATAGTCCAGGGTCGTCACACACTCGCTGGGTGTCATGGTGGCGTCAAACTCTATTCACACCATAGAGTCTGAGGTCTCTTAGTTACTTAGCCTGACTCAGGCATTGGCTGTTTTAGTTTCACTGCTCTCCAGTCCAGCAGGAGTTAATTCCTGGTGGCTTTGTGAACTGATGTTATGAGCGCAGGCTGCTTTGACCACTCACAGCCGTCTTCACTATTTATAAGGTACTGGATCCAGTTGCTCCTCGCCGAATATAGTTCAACGTTGCTTCAGCAATATCAGTCCCTATTGTAGTGATCCCGAGCCTGGTGATCTGTTGTGTGCTTTCATGTGATAAGTGGAAAGATCCCTGTTGATAGTTTATTTCCTCCCTGTGTTTTATTTCCTCCTGGGCACGTCTTGTCTCTCCCTTGTGTCTAATTGCAGTGTGTATGTGTTTTGGTTCTTCCCCTGTCTGTGGTATTTGTGGGGTTTACTTCTCCGGTCGCAGCTCTCTCTTGGGGTGGGAGAAAGGGGGCGTTAGATCAGGGTTTGGATAGAAGCTAGGGTCACGCTGGCGTTCCAGAGCTAGCTACCATGAAGCCTACCTCTGGGATACGGGACATCAGAGTCCCTAGTCTGAGGACCAGTTTAGGGGTCCCTGCTCCAGTTACCCTGACACCTTCATAACACTGGCATCCATAACAACTATCCCTGTGCTTCCACCATGTTACGGCAATGATAGACATCATCCTCTTTTTGCCTGTAAGAGTAGCTCTTATTCTGTTAGACTCGTTCTGTATTTTGATTACATGGATTTTAATAACCTTTAAATAATGAGACCACAAATGGCTGGCATGCTATGGCTTCCCCCAACAAAATCTTTCGTTCTCCAACCAAAACTTGAGGACACAAACCTCATTGCCCTAAGCTGCGTTCTGATAAAGACAACTTCTTTATCTTATAAGGCAACTTCTTTAATTATAGGGAAGGGGGATGTTATCATTTAAAGGGTTCTCTGATTTGGAAAATCTCTATTTTGCTACAAAGAGTTCCCCAGCTGGAACTTCCAGCAATAAGCGGACAAACCTGGCATAAAGTATTGAAATTCCCTGCAGTGCCTCCACAGGGGAAATGGAGCATTACACAGTGAACGTTCAACATTAATGGACTAACCATGTCATGTAGTTCAGGACCGATCCTCAAAAAATAAAGATATTCTTTGTAATCATTCTCCTCTCTTGCCAGCAAATGAAAATCATAAAACCCACAATATCATATCAAAACTACTGCTTTTAATGAGAATGTATTATGCTTTTGTCCTATATTTTAGAACCCAAAGTGTTATGTTACTATACCTAGGACTGTGTATGCACAAGCATACTGGTGTGTGTTGGGATATCCTGCATTCTCCCATGGTTTATTTTTAAGTGCCCGGGGTGTTTAGTTATCTCCCATCCACAGATGTGCTAATTTCTATTCTAAACAAATCATTAAAATCTAAAATTGAACAATAATTACAGAACACGCTGATTGTGCTTTCCTAGCATTTAAAGTAAATGAACCTACTGCCTGTTTGGATATCCAATTATCTTTCTAATGCAAAAGGCAATAAGAGAGATTACCAGCGCTGGTTTGGCACACTTACAAAAAGTACACAAATTAATTACACACTCTTGAAAATGGAAAGTATAAGAAGATAGGAAGGTGATAACTGAAGTGTCTTGGAAAAGCGGGATACTTAATAAGGTAGCATCCTCAGGGCAGGACTTTCCTACTGTTTAAGTGTCATTGCCATCATTTTTAATTTCATCAACTCATGGGGCAGCAGAAAAAAAAACATATAAAAGCCCTCAAGATAACTTCCGGCTCCTGCGCTGATCATGTAGGACACAGGACGCCTGAGCTCTGTCATTCCCTGCAGCTCTGACATATATACCGGACATCCCACCAGCCTCCCCCCCCGCTCCATACCACCGGTGAGTGAAGTTGCTACATGCAGGGATGTTCATGGGGAGCCGTGGAGATAATCACTTGAAACAGCGCGGTGAACTTCGCTCTCCCCCTCCCTCTCAAGATCTGGCAGCGTGATAAAGATGGCGCCGGAGCCTGCCCTGCACTAACATCAGATCTGTACACAGAGAGCAGGACACAGCTTACCTTGCACTCACTCCCCCAGCACTAAACAGTTAACCGGCAGCAGAATAATAAATCTCCTGGAGTCCTGATAAGATATCAGCTGCAAACAACGCTACTGACAAGTTCTGCAAAGAGCAGAGTTAAAACGCCGGGAATCCCTGGGCCCTTCCCCCATCCTGCCCAGACCTGTGCTTAACAAGCAGGTGCTGAATCTCTAGGCATACAGAATCAGTGCAAAGCTCTGGAGAAAGTGAAAGAAGCTGAAGGAGGGAAGTTTAAACATACATCCCTGCAAAGTTTCAGGACAGTGAGAATTCATATAACTCTGGCAGGGGGGAGAAAGGGGTGGAAGTGAGAATAAACAAAAGGGGGAGCAGAATCAAGATTTGTCTGACAACCCACACTAAATCAGTGTCAAAACTTGCGTCCCTTCATTCACTATTTGATGGAAAGATACCTGCTGCGTAGCAGCTCCAAAACACAAAATCCTCATACATCCAGCGTACAGTGTGAAAAAAAGATTGTGACTGCCCATACAGAATTAAGTGTCCCTCGGTCACCTGAAAATACTCATCAGATGGAGATGGAGGATTCCCCGGGGACCCCGGATGTATTCAAAACAGTGGAGGGTATGGATTATAAGCGTCTGGCTGATGAAGTCGCCAATCGTTTGCTACCTGACATCTCCGCTACAATTAAAGCATCAATAGCAAAAGCTCTCAGTGCCATACAGAACCAACTTGATGAGACGGTGGAACAGGTTGCGGCTATGGAAACCAAAATGTCGACGTTAGAGGAGGACTTCAGCTCTGACCACACTACAGTCATGCGTCTGGCCAAGGAGAATCTGATCCTGAGGGACCGTGTGGACGATCTGGAGAACCGCTCCAGAAGAAGCAATTTGCGCATTGTCGGCCTGCCTGAAACATACCCGGTTGGTGAGCTACGTACATTGTGTGAATCCACTATTCCTACAACCCTGGGAGTAGCAGGAAGGAGAAAAGTGGAAAGGGTGCACCGCATTGGTCCGCCAAGGAGAGGTGATGAGAGTGAAAATAACAGACGCCCAAGACAAGTCATAATGAAATACTTGGACTTCTCCGATAAACAGGAAATATTACAGGCATACAAGAAATTGAAACATCCCTTGGAGGTGAAAGGCTCGCGCATCTTGCTCTTCGAGGATTTTTCTGCGGAGGTCACACGGCAGCGGAGGGCATTCTCATACATATGCTCTGCCTTATTTAAGAGAAATATACGCTTCCAGTTAAAGTACCCGGCAACGTTGATTATCAGACATCAGGATGGATCCTACAATTCTTTCTCAAGTCCAAAGGAGGCAGAGGCCTTTATTGAGCGGATCAACAGTCCTCGTGACCTCAGGAATTCTCCAGGACAAGGGCGCAACGACTCACCGAACCAGAGAGTGACCAAAGGGAGCTCTGTGAAGCTCGCTACAGCTTCCCCGAAGGACCGGAGACAACAAAACAAGGAACTTAAGGGAACCTGAGACAAATAGACAAATGTCGGATGTATGAAGTTCAAGGTGGGACACCTGTTTTTGATTTAGGCTGGAGAAGCCGCAGTGGAAAAAGTTCAAGAAATCTGAGGCGGAGGAAAGGAAAGAGAACCTTTTTTTTTTTTTTTTTTTTTTTTTTTTCTTCCTTCTCTCTTTCTTTGTAGGTGGGACACTCCTTTATATTGGTGAAATGCTATACAAGTATAAGGTTGACTGAGCTTGGAAGATGATCAGAAAAAAGTGAAGTCTGAGTATTATGGTATAGTTGGGGGGGGGAGGGGAGGGAGATGTTTGAAATGTTTGGGGATTTTGGATTCAAGTGAAGTAGCAGAGATTTTACACAAAGTTATTATTATTACTACTACTCTCGTTATTGCAAGTGAGCACTATGTTCAATTGTCTAATTGGTTGAATTTTTTTTTGGCAAAGGAGGGCAGCAAAAACATGGTAAACGAAAGGCAGGATTTCCATTTATTACATGCACTTTATGAGAATAGTCACCTGGAATGTTAAGGGGTTACGTTCCCCCCAAAAAAGAATTAAGATATTACGCCACCTTAATCGCCTCAAACCGGACATTGCGCTCCTTCAGGAAACTCATCTGGAAGGTTCAGACATGCAGAGGATGGGGAAATTGTGGGTTGGAGGAGTCTATGGGTCATCTTCAGTTAAAAGGAAAGCAGGGGTTATTACATTAGTAAGTAGGAGATTACAACATCAAGTCCTGGAAACATATGCGGACACGGAAGGTAGGGTTCAGATGGTCTCAGTGGAGATACCTGGAGGAATTTATAAAATCTTTAATATTTATGCCCCGAACGAAAACAACAAATCATTCTTTCAACGACTTGAGGCCAAAATTTTAGAACATGCCCATTTTAATCTAATAATTGGGGGGGATTTCAACTCGGTGGTATCTGTGCTAGAGGACAGGAAAAATGCTAAAGGCCCCCCAAATGTACCGCGCGGCCATGATAAAGTTATGCGTCCTCTGTTAAATGCCACGGCCTTATGGGATGCGTGGAGACTACTGCACCCTCAGGATAGGGAATTTACACACTATTCACATGCTAATAGCTCCTGGTCTCGCATTGACTACTTCCTTATTTCAGGGAACCTGGTACGTGCGCTCCACTCAGCTACTATCCAGGATTTGGTGATTTCTGACCATGCCCCGGTGGTGCTAGACCTAGCAAACATCTATCCCAGAGGAACGGACTATCTGTGGCGATATCCTTCCTTCCTTAAAGATAACGAAGATTTTTCCTTGAAATTAAAGGGATGGTGGACGGAATTTATGGTACATAATGATCAACATAAAGACACACCTATGTTATTATGGGATACGGCGAAGGCAGTATTACGGGGAAGAACGATAGCACATGTTTCCTATTTGAAGAAAAAGGCTCATCTTAAATTTACTGAAACCTCCCATAAATTGAGGGAAGCATATACTTCTTTTCAAAAGCATCCTGATAGGGACCATAGAGATAGATGGGTAATAGCCCAAAGAGCTTTTAATGAGTGGGCGGAAAAACGGGAACAAATGGCTAGGTCAATGCAAGAAGCTACATTACATCGCTTTGGAAATAAAGCAGGGAAAATACTGGCCAACTTAGCGAAAAATAGGACTATAACTCAGGGACCCATGCAAATAAAAAATCAAAAGGGGGAGATACACAAAAACCCTAAGACAATAATTGAGACTTTAGGCACGTATTATAGAAACCTTTATTCGTCGGAAAAGGGAGACAAATTTCCTGATAATAATCTTTTATCTAAAGTGACACTACCTCGACTCACAGAAGAGCATCGCACTTTTCTGAATGCTAAAATTACGGGGGAAGAAGTATTGGGGACAATCAACTCCATGCATAATTATAAAGCCCCTGGCCCTGACGGATTTACGGGAGAATTCTATAAAACAGTAAAGGAAGAGATCTTACCTACATTACTAGAACTGTATAATAGCATACTAGACGGTAATGCGTCTTTCCAAAATAATAACCGGGCATATATAAAATTGATCCCTAAACAGGGGAAGGACCCGAAGGATCCGGGTTCGTATAGGCCCATATCACTTATCAACCTAGATATGAAGATAATGTCAAAGATTATGGCGAATCGTCTAGCTATAATTCTTCCCCAACTGATTTCCCCAGCACAGGCCGGTTTCATTCAGAAAAGATCAGGGACACTAAATATTAGAAAAGTTCTTCTTGTCCTGGATAGGGTTAACCTTCGGCCTCTGAAAGGAGAATCTCCCGCTTTGCTTACAATAGATGCCGAGAAAGCCTTTGACAATATTGAGTGGTCATGGCTTTATAGAGTTCTAGATGAAATGCGTTTTTCGGGGTCATTTTATACCTACATTAGAGAAATTTACACAAATCCGAAGGCTCAAGTTTACATTCCAGGATATCTGTCAGCCCCTTTTCCGTTACTGAAAGGAACCAGACAGGGTTGCCCCCTTTCCCCATTACTTTTTAATCTGGCTCTGGAACCATTGGTACGATTGTTATCTACACATAGCACCTTCCAGGGTATTTCTGTAAATAATAGACAAATTCAGTCAGCTTTTTTTGCAGATGACATTTTGCTTTTCCTTTCGAATCCAGCTCAGCAGGTCCCCGAGATTTTACAAATTTTGCGAGAGTTTGGAGCGTATTCAGGCTTCAAGATTAATGCGTCAAAGTGCGAGCTCCTATACCTGGGAGGGACAAATGTTCAAACACGGGAGCAGAACCCTTTTGAAGGAATTACAGTGGCTAAGTCATATATCACATACCTGGGAGTTAAAATAGGTAAGGTTCCGGCAACCCTTTATAGTCTAAACTATCCACCCCTTCTGAGCCAAATAGAGCAAGATCTTAAAAGATGGCACGACCTTCCATTGAACATAATTGGTAGAGTCCACCTAATTAAGATGATGTCGATATCAAAATTAATGTATCATCTTCAAACACTTCCCCTGCTTCTCAAGCATAAAGATATTGTCCAGCTAAATAGAGCTTTTTCACACTTCATTTGGAGGGGGAAACGCCCTCGTATAGGGCTTAAGAAGTTGATGGCATCTAAGGTTCATGGAGGTCTGAGTTTGCCGAACATTCGGGGTTACAATATAGCCTGTTTGACTAGATATATACTGGATTGGATTAAAGGCTCTAGGCATTATTCAGCGTTGGAGCTTGAGAGAGACTATGCACAACCTTGGGATCTGGTGGCATTGCTTCATACTAGGCAGGCTAATCTCCCAGTGAAAATCAAGCACTCTTCTTTATTTAAAGACACGATTGCAGCGTGGAAGGCGTTGAGGAAAAACTACAAACTTCCCCATAAAATATCCAAATACTTGCCTATATGGGGGAATCCAGAGTTTGTGCAGGGGACAAGCAATAAGCTGTTTGAAGAGTGGAAGGTGAGGGGTATAAGGACTGTTGCTCATCTCTTGCACACCTCAGAGCCTAGATGGTTGAGTAGAGATGAAATTATAGCGCAGTATGGCCTGGGGCCTAACCAAGTAATCCAATATGACCAAGTGAGATATAGTATTATGACTCAGTTGCATGATGTGACCCAGGAGGTAGTATTTAACTCTTTTGATTGTCTGGTAATGAACTCAATAACTTCATCATCTATCTCTTTTCTTTATGGAGCCATGCGTGATCTATTAATAGGACAGCACCCGGAAGGTTTATTTAAATCTTGGGAGAAACAATTTGAGGACCCGTCTATGGGGGTAAAAATTAGGGGAGGGTGGAATGCTCTTCGTAAATCAATTTTAAATGAGAATTGGCGAGAAACCCAATTTAGAATTATGCACAAGGCAATTTATGGTTTTAATCTCCCTCCATCAGCAACAAAGCCAGACAGGATTACGTATTGCCCTAAGTGTAAGAGTAGTGGAACTGATCTCCTTCACGGGTTGTGGTCCTGCCCCCATTTGAGTCCATTATGGTCACAGATCAAAAGTTGTATACAAAAGGTGTGGGGTCTTGAAGTTCGGCTCTCACCTGGGTTCGCTATTTTTCACCATTGGGAGGAGGGGAACGATACCAAAGGGAAGATGACTAACCCACCCAGACTTATACATGTGATACTTCTGGCAGCCAAGAGAGCGATACTAAAAAATTGGTTGGAGTCTAGGGTCCCCGCGATTGAAGAGATCTTGGGTCAGCTCATCCATCTTCTTGAAATAGAAGGATTGGATGCAGAAAGGAGGGCGGATAGAATACGACAGCACTTTAACAAATGGAAGAAATTCATACTGGCCTATTGTACTCGGGAGGAGATAGTCAGGATTATGTCACCTTTCAAAGACACAGTCTGGTATCATACTGAAAAATTGAAGGATACATTGGATGGCTTGGAGGTGGGGGAGGAAAGGCCGAAAGCTGACTAAAAGGAGAGGGGGAAATAACCGATTTGAGTGGGACTTCTTTATTATATGTCATTACCATGTTCACAAGGGTTCAATGGGGGGAATGATAAGAATGATGGGTTAAGGGGTCGCTGCTTTCCTTTGCTTTATCTTGCCATGTTACGGTTATTGATTTTAAAAATTGGTATGGAATTTGGGATGATCAAATATGACAATGTAATGTTGAATTTACAATGCTGAATTCGCTTATGCCAGTGTTATGTTATTGAAAAATTTGAATAAAAATATAGTTAAAAAAAAAAAAAAAAAAAAGCCCTCAAGATTTTTTATTTATGTATATTATATATATATATATATATATATATATATAATATATATATATATATATATATATATATATATATATATATATATATATATATACACGTATATATATATACATAAGTGCAAGTGTGATGCATTTTTTTAAAGAACAAATATCAAATATATGTATATATAGTATATATATATATATATATATATAATATATATATGTGTATATATATATATATATATATATATATATATATATATATATATATAGATAGATATATGTATATATAGATATATATCTATATAACATAAATGCATCACAACCACCATGGAAAAATGCTGTAAAAAGTGCACTTGCCATTTTGGTTAACATTCAGATTAATCAATGCAAGATTTGCAAAATTAAATCCAAAACATCACATTTAAAGGGAGCCTGACACCTCCGCAAACGCTGTTTACCGGCAAACATAGGATTAATTTTGAGCTAAATAACATTGCAATGTTTCCTCCTAGCGACCTTACTAAGAGTGCGGCTACTGCCAGTTTTGATTCATAGGTGTGTGCAAAGGGCGATTACAGTCATCACTCGCAGCACTGCTCACTAAACAGTGAGCGGCAGGTGTAGGCATTCACCGGCAGATTAATTGACAGCAGCCTCTCTGTACAGCCAGCTGTCAATCATAGTGCTTGGTATTTGCCATTCACAGCATAATGAGAGGTGCTGTGAGCAGTAATTGTGCCTCTCCCTGCATGGAGTTGTTGTGGAGTTCTTCCTTCATCTTGTTGTTTCCTCCCTGCTCTTATTTTCCTCTTTATCACTGTTTGTCTAAAACCTGTGTGTGAGCGTGCTGTGTGATCGAGTTTTGATTTCCACTGCTTGTCCTTATCTGTGGATTCAACCACACCTGTCCAGACCCTCCCCTGGGGTGAGGGAGAGGGGGTATTAGGTAAGGCCTGTTTAGGAGCAGGGCAAGGAAGGCAGCCCAGACATTGCCACCATCAGAAGTGTCTCTGGGATCATGGACAGTTAGGACCCCGTAGCCTGAGGTTCAGTTTAGAAGCCCAACTTCCCAGTTATCCCACCACACCCCATGATACTAAATGTATATGAACATATAAATCTATGTTTACTTCTCACCAACTTTTTGTATTGCTCAAATACATCTAAAATATAAATGAAAGCATGATTTCAAATAATCTGTATCATTATTTTTACTGATTTATGTCTACAGCTGTAACGCAGACCAATGTTTCGCCATGGTAGCAGACAACAAACAAATTCTGTGCAATCTGATTATACAGTCATGCTCCCTGCCATCTGTACTCTACATTTTGCTAATTTATCACATATTTGAAGTAGGGATCAGATAGAAATATTGTGTTTCCCCGAAAATAAGACCTACCCAAAAATAAGCCCTAGCGCAATTTTTGGAGCAAAGAAATAATATAAGACCCTGTCTTATGTTTGGGGAAACACAGTAGTAGGGCTGAAGGATCAGATTATGCAGAGTTTTTGTGGTCTGGTTCCATGGCGATGTATATGTCTGTATAGGGGTTTATCAACTAATACCACAATATTACTTTGCTATTTTTAATCTGAAATCCTGTGTTTAATATTTGTTTTATTTCCTTTTTCAAGATTTTGCGGATTTTTTTACATTAGAAAACAACAGAGGTGAGTGCAAGTATTTATTTTATTTTTCTTATGCCGCTATTGATATTTTTTTACCCCATCAACCACACAAAATATCATTCATCGGCCTTTAATCACACGTTTATTAGTTAGCTGCAGAAGAAAACTTCCAACAGGTTTTCAATAGTCACAAATCATTTTCATACCAGATTTTCTGTCTTATTACTGTCCATTATTTTGTTTATAACCATTTTTTTTATTTCTTTTTTGTGACATTTATAGTTAGCTAAAGCAATGCTAACCATATTGTCATGCACGGTGCGGATCTACGTTTATGGATCACTACTACACAACCTACCATGCGTCACCCGCTTCGGCACCTGCAGTTTGCTATTACTTGATTGGACTCTGTACACACTTCCTACAAGCAACCTGGTTTCTGTAATTATCTCCGTTCTGTCGGGCGTCGGTTGTTTTATTTACCACTGCTTCTGGCATTTTAGGAGTTAATGCCTCCTGGAGCAGTGGCTGTTTTTTCAGTGAATCAGGTTTGCTAATCACCATTTCTAGCTGGTCTCTCACTTAAGTCTGGGGAGTTTTCTGTACCATCGCCGAAGATGGTTTCTGTTTTGCAGTTTCGATATCCTGGCGTTCGTGCCATCCCTCTTTTTGGTGACCAGCGATTTGTTGTATGCTCTGTTTGAGAGTTTCCTGGTGTGAATTACTCCTACCCCTTTTGCTTTATTCTCTTCAGAGTCGTTTCATCTCTCCTCTATGGTTAATTGCGGTGTGAGTGTGTTTCAGTTTTGTCACCTTATCTGTGTCTTGGGGAGGTTGTTACTTTGTGCCCTGCCCTTCCCAGGGTTGGGGGTACGAGGGGAGGTATTAGGACAGGGCCAGGGTGGGGACCTGGACCTCCCTACCATCAAGGGTACCTCCAGTGTCATGGTGAGCGCAGGGCCTACAGTCTTAGGTGGGCTTTACACGCTGCGACATAGCTAGCAATTGCTAGCGATGTCGAGCGCGATAGCACCCACCCCCGTCATACATGCGATATCTGGTGGTTGCTGCCGTAGCGAACATTATTGCTACGGCAGCTTCACACGCACATACCTGGTCGGCGACGTTGCTGTGACCGCCGAACAATCCCTCCTTCAAGGGGGAGGTGCGTTCGGCGTCTCAGCGACGTCACCGCGACGTCATTAAGCGGCTGGCCAATAGAAGCGGAGGGGCGGAGATGAGCGGGACATAACATCCCGCCCACCTTCTCCCTTCCGCATTGCCGGTGGACGCAGGTAAGGAGATGTTTGTCGTTCCTGCGGTTTCACACACAGCGATGTGTGGTGCTGCAGGAACGACAAACAACATCGTATCTGCAGCAGTAACGACATTATGGAAATGAACGACGTGACACAGATCAGCGATTTTTTTACGCTTTTGCGCTCGTTCATCGTCGCACCTAGGATTTACACGCTGCGATGTCGCTACCGGTGCCGGATGTGCGTCACGAACGACGTGACCCCGACGATATATCGGTAGCGATGTCGCAACATGTAAAGCCCTCCTTAGGGTCAGCATAGCACCCCTTGACACTTATCCAGTAGATTACATCAGACTGTACAGCAATTAAGATACCATAGTTTAGTTTAACAAAAATAACTCCAATATCTCTCCAATTAACTTAAAATTGGTATCTATTTTCTTATCTAGATGTAGAAGTCCCTGAATATTTTCAGTTTTAATAGCATGAATAAAATGTATAAATATGTGAATTGTTGTTAAAAGCAATGCATATTGATGTAATCACCAAAATCAATGTTTTCTCAATAGGACTTTTCACAGATAACTACAGGCAGGTCTCCACATTTTCCAAAATAAAATATTTATTCTGACACATTTTACACTGCATACAAGTCTGGTGGTAAATTATTATTATCACACGTCCTATATGATTATGACAGCACAGACAATTCACCAATTTTATACATACACAGTCCGGTCTGTTCACCTTTAGCTAAATGAATTGTGAGTAATCGTTTATAGCTGATCTGAAGGTTATTAATTGAACTTTTGCCAAATACTTAAGCTCAACAGAAGCAAGCACTTTACTCAAAAATCCAAACATTTTCTTATAAGTATTGCAAATTGTCTACTGACTACTGAAACAAGAACCATATGTTTTATGCTCCACAATAGTTCTTCTACCCGAGTATTATGGCTCATAAAGTTACAGAAAATCTTTCGTAGGAATGGTGCAAAAAAAAAAGATGTTCCTTTCCCCCTCTTCAAGGATATAAAATAAAAAAAAAAAAAAAACCATATATATATATATATATATATATATATATATATATATATATCATATACTGCACATATGTAACTGAATAATGCTATAAAACCTTTTGACTATTTTGACACATGTACACTGGAGATCTTTACAACATCACAAATTCAAGTCCCCCAAGAAGGCTGGTCGCCCTCAGAAGACAAATATAGGAGAGGACAGGACAATGCGGAGGATCTCCGTGGGTAATCGTTTCAACACTGCAGCTGGAATTGCTCGCTAGTTCAGCACTGAGCAGGTTAAGGATCTGTCTCGTCATAAAATGTCACGACGCTTAAGAGCATTTGGACTGAAAGTCCACTCTGCAGTGAACAAACCTCTCATAAGCAGAAAGGAGCAAAAGGCTTGACTCACCTTTGGTGAGGAGCATGTTCTGTGGACAGAGGAGACGTGGTCCACAGTTCATTTTATTGGTGAAAGCAAGTTTAATTTATTTGGGTCTGATGGGAAACATTTTTTTCATCGACAAATTGGGGAAAGACTGAAACCAAAGTGTGTTAAGAAGTCAGTGAAAGGTGGTGGAGCAAGTGTCATGGTTTGGGGAATGTTTTCTGCAGCAGGAGTTGGACTCTCATATAGCTACAGAGTGAATGCAAATGTAGATCAGAATCTTCTTCAACAACACATGGTTTCTTACTTGTGTTCATCACTTAATCAGACAGAAATTTTCATGCAGGACAATGGCCTGTCACACAGCAAAACGAGGAAAGCAGTTCCTTGAAACAAAAAATATTGAAACAATGAAATGGCCAGCCCAGAGTCCAGATCTAAGCCTAATAGAAAACCTCTGGAAAATCCTTGGTGCCAAAGTTATTGCCAAGAAACATGTGCCGCCCCCGCGTCAGCAGCCAGGCTGCTCAGATCCAGATCCGCAGTGGCTCAAGGGGTCTCCGGACCCGGGAGGTCATGCGGCCACTCAAATAAAGGGGGATTATGTACAGGGGATGGTGTGGACAGTTCGTGACGCCACCCGTGGTGTGTGGTAAGGGTGAAGTACCACCGCTGAGGCTGGGAGTACCCGGTGGCGATGGTGTGGGCAGCCAGGTGTTTAACCCCTCCACTGGTAGGGGGGATGCCCTGGGACTCGATGATGGAGTCTGGAAGCTGCCGTCGGGTCGGTAAGGGTTAATTGCGTACTCACTCAGTCCAATAACGCTGTTACTATTATAATAACGGGTGGAGAACGGATCTTCAAGGCTCCGTCCTCGTCGGGTGAATTACCAGGACGCCTGAAGCTACTTCCTAGCCTAGGGTCCACGTACCCTGTCGTGCCCTGGCCCCTGCCCGGTGATGGCACAAGGCCACCGGCTGTCCTCCTCGACAGTCCGTACCCCTTGTCACGATCCCCTGCGACCGGGGTCCAGCTCCTACCAGGTCTAGACCAACGTCTGCCACATAGTAACTGAGCCCAGCTCCTGACTTCTCCTCTTGAGAGTCAATGCACAACTGACTGTCTCCTGACACTCCTGACCTCCCCTTAACCAACCCCCCAAGTGGCCAACCCTATTCCCTTCAGGCTGTCCACTGGTGTGTCTGGTGGGTGTGGTGCAGAGTGTTCCTAGGGTTTTGATTAGCTTGTTCTTAGCAACACCAAAGGTCAGGGACCCGTAACCAAGGAGGAGGTGGATATCATGCAGAAGAGCAGATTGCACAATACCCTGTGACGATCTGATAGGCCAGGGCGTCATAAATACACAACAGTCAAAGAACTGTGGGAGAAACTGGAAGAAGAGTGGACCAAACTCACACCAGAGCAGTGTGAGAGACTAGTGATTTCCTGTGGCCGCAGATGTGCTGAAGCAAAGGCCTGTACATTTCCTACTGATTGGTGACTGTTGTTACCTGCAGAAAATGTGCTTCTAATCTTTCTCTGTGCTACAGTCATTGCTGTTCTCTAATTGTGATCATCACGTTTTTGGCAAAATAAAGGTGTAATGTTAAACGATGGATCGTTTGTAAAACCCTGTTCTAGTGGCATGGTGCACCCCTTACAAAAACCTTCAAATGTTGATCAATGTAGATCACATTATTTCTGAAAAAAGCAAGTGATCATCCATTGTTCTCTAATTTTCTCCAATGTATATATATAATCCTGTCCTTCATGGGTTAGAAATTGAGGTGCTTCCACACAGACATCGGTACGAGTTGTTAAACATGTGAAGCGATGGACGAGAGGACCACCGCAGTGCAGAGTAGGTTACAGTACACAAGACGAGGTGCGAACAACAAGGGTGTATTTATTAACAGGCGGGGAAAGATGTGGAGAAGGCAGGTTCAGGCATGGGGTATACAGTGGCAAAACGTGATTTAACAACACTTTTGTATTCTCTAGCTGGTCCGCTCAATAGCACGGTGCTCCAACTATTACAGGTTCAAGAAACACAAAAACAGTCAGGTACAATGCTACTCTACACGTAACCTCTCTGGCCTCTGCTAAACGGGCCACAAGGATGCCGTGTTCTACCTACTGAAGCCTACTTTAGCCCCTAGTATGTGCACAATATTCAACTCACAGTGATGCTGGGGACATGGATCCAGTCCCGGGGGCCCCCCAACAATAGTCTCATCTGAAGGTGCGCACTTCTCCTGGGCCGGGTTAAGGAGATCAAAATCTTCTTCTTGCTTCAGATTCCTCGCTGGTTCCCTGTTATCTACAAGTCTCTCTCTCGATTCAGAAGAAAAACTCCAATCCTCCGAGACACACCGGCTGTGTGTTCCTTCACACGCTTCTAAAATCAAAACAGAAATTCACTTCTCTTCTTACACTCGGGCTGTCCATTAGCACACTTTCTGCAGGGGGAGCAGAACATTCCATTACCCCTCAACACGGGGAGGTTTCTGTCTCTTAAAGTGGCAGCGTGTTTCTTATTGTCCATAGCAGTAGCACCCCCCAATATGCCTCCCCACTTAATGATGGTCGTCCTTGGCCATCACAGCTTCGAGCCCACTGTGTTTTGAAGGAAGGTTCAAACCTGTAGAGGAGACAACAATGGCAGTACAGCAGACCTAGTACATTGTTCAACATATCGGATTGGTGGAACCCCTGCAGTAGACCTCTGAGATCTTCTAAGATCTTGACTATCAGGCCCGGCTTGACTAGCTTCCGGAGGAACACTTGCTGTGGGAGCTGCAGTGGAATCTTGGCTGGTCTCTTCTTCCCGTGGCAGTAGTGGCTCATCCATGGGATCTCCGTTTCCGGAAGGCTGAGGATCCGCCCCTGCATCGGGGACTGTCCACCAGTCATCATCGACTTCACACACAGATGACGTAAGTTCAGGGAGTGGGGCAGAGACTGCAGGAGATCTTGGCGTAGAAAGAGCTTCAGACCGGCATGGTCGCAACATATTTCTGTGTAGTACTCTAGGGCCGGACGCTCCATTCTCAATTTGCACCTTGTAGACCGGGCCGTCAGCATACACCCGTTCGATTACTCTGTAGGGTTGAACTTCCCATCTTTCACTCAGTTTACCGTTGGGGCGTTTCTCTCTGACTAACACTCGATCTCCAGGTTGAAGCGGTATCTCTTGAATCGGTTTAGGGCTCATATGTTCTTTCTTCTGTAGCTGTTGACAAGCCAACCGACGTATCGTCTGTAATCGTTGTCGATGTTCTTTCACCCACGAAGTGACAGTTCGTTCCATGAAATCCTCTGGCTGCTCCAAATTCAGCTCAATGATTTCTCCCCAACTCTTCCAAACAGCAGTAGATATGGGGTGTAACCTGTAGTGGAGTGAACTCGGTTATTGTAGGCCCAGACCAGTTCTGCCAGGTAATCCGGCCAACATGCCTTCTTATCTTCCTCTAATGTTCTCAGCATTTGAAGTAGAGTTCGGTTGAAGCGTTCACATGCTCCATTGCCTTGGGGATGGTAAGGTGTAGTCCGAGATCACTCGATGTCATACATACGACATAATTCCTCCATCACCTTGCCTTGAAAACATGCACCTTGATCGGAGTGGATCCGCTTCGGGCATCCATACACCCGGATGAAGTCTTGGCAGATGGCCCGTGCTGCCGACTCAGCAGTCTGATCTCTAGTTGGGGTGACTACAGCGAAAATGGAGGAATGGTCGGTCATAACCAAACAGTATTGTAGTCCCCGAGTGGAGTGTCCCACGAGGAGATAATCAATCATCAACAGTTCTAGCGGTTCTTTGGTCTGTATGGTCTGAACGGGTGCCCTTTGTTCGGTGCTTTTAACGAGGTCGCATACTCGACATTGCCGGCAAACCTCTTCCACCACAGACTCCAACCTGGGGCAGTACACGTACTGCTGTAACCATTGGTAGGTCTTTGCAGGTCCAAAGTGAGCGCCAAACTCGTGAGCTACCTTAGCTACCTCTTGAGCCATTTTTCCGGGGATGACCACCTGCCATCTTGCTTCTATATCTTTTGGCTGTTGTCTCTTACGATATAACACTGATCCTCGAACTTTCAGTCTATCCCACTGGTGTAAGACACTCTTCATCTCGGCGTCCAGGTTAGCCCTTTCTTGTTTGTCTGGCTTCTGCTTCTCAGTTACCCAGTGTTTCATCTGTTGCAGCCCTTCGTCTGCATCTTGAGCACGTTCCCATTCTTCATTGGTTCTCCCCAGGGACCGGGGCAGTGTGCAAGCCTGCCTACTCAACTGGGACGCAACCACCGAGGGCCCAAACTTGCTAAAGTCTGGCGTTTCTTCCTCCTCTAATCGTTCATCGAGATCCCCCACTGGGGTCTCCACCGTCACTCTTGACAGCCCATCCGCATTTGCGTTTTCGATAGCAGGGCGATAACAGATGGTAAAGTCAAACTTTGCAAGGCGAGCCACCCACCGTTGTTCCAAGGCTCCCAATTTGGTATTCTCAAGGTGGGCCAGAGGATTATTGTCTGTCCAGACCTGGATCTTGGTTCCTGTCAGGAAGCCAGCAAATTTCTCTGTCATGGCCCACACTAGGGCCAGGAGCTCTAGTCGAAAGGAGCTGTAATTGTGTGGGTTTCTTTCGCTGTCACGCAGGGACCTACTGGCGTAGCCAATGACTCCCTCATGTCCATTTTGCATCTGAGACAATACGGCACCGAGTCCATGAAGGCTACCATCTGTGTACAGCAGGAATGGTCGGTCGAAGTCCGCATAGGCCAGGATCGGGGCTGAAGTAAGGGCATTCTTCATAGCCTGAAAAGCCTCATCTTGTCTCTGAGCCCAAGAGATGCCCTGGTTCTTCGACACTCCGGCGGTCCCCCTCAGCAGCTCGTTCAAAGGACCCGCCACCTTTGCGAAGTCTTTGACGAACCGGCGGTAATACCCGGCGAGTCCAAGAAATGCCTTGAGTTCCCTCACTGTTCGAGGGACTGGCCACTTCTGAATGGCCGCCACCTTTTCTGCGGAGGGTAGGACTCCATCTTGTGACACTGTGTGGCCCAGGTACTCGATCTCTCTCTTGAAGAGGTGGCATTTTTTGGGCTTCACCTTCAGGTTATGAGCCTGCAGTCTCCAGAGTACCTGTCCAAGCCGGTCAAGGTGTTCTTTGAACGTGGCCGAGAACACGGTGATGTCATCCAGATAGATCAGGGTCGCTTCAAAATTTAGGTCTCCCAAGCACTGTTCCATCAGCCGTTGAAACGTGCCCGGAGCATTGGAGAGTCCAAAGGGCATCCGGTTAAACTCAAACAATCCCATCAGGAGGATGAACGTGGTCTTGGCTTTGTCTTTTTCCGCCACAGGTACTTGCCAGTACCCGCTTGCTAGATCCAAGGTGGAGAAGTACTTGGCCTTCCCCAAGGCCGTCAAGGATTCTTCGATTCGTGGTAATGGGTACGAGTCGCGAACGGTACAAGCGTTTAGTTTTCTGTAGTCTACACAGAACCGGATGGTTCCATCCTTTTTCTTGACGAGTACCACCGGGGCCGCCCAAGGGCTCTGGCTGCCCTGCACTATTCCTGAATCCAGCATCTGCTTCAGTAACGTCTTTACCTCTTGGTACATCTTGGGAGGGATCTGTCGGTACCGTTCTCGAATCGGACGAGCTTCCCCGGTCGGTATCTCATGCATGATGGCTTCAGTGCAGCTGAAATCTTCAGCGTGGCGAGCGAATGCGGCCTGGTTCTCCCACAGCATAGCTTCTACTGCTTGCACACGCTCAGGGCCCAGCGAATTCACATCCACTTCCATCTGATCGAGGATGCCCTTTCCACTCCACTCTGGGGATGGCATCTCTTTGGCCCTCGCAGAGACTGCTAGGGTCCACCCCACACCTTCTATCGGCGATAAGGATATCTCTTTATGACTCATTACCTCGCCTTTATGTACGTACACCAGGGCCAGATCCGTCCCTCGAGGCAAGGTGGCCTCACCGGGGCCCACATTCAAGGCTATGATAGGGACGCGTCCTTGTTGGACCACAGCTACCGTACGAGCTATCATAACTTCTTGGTCCACTCTTCCGGTTGCTACAGGCTGAACAATCACTTCTATCCCATCGAGATTGCGATAGGTTCCCACTGGGAGGTGTAATATACTTTCTCGGCCGGGAGGCAGGATTATAGGTTCCTTCCCAGGAGCCCTGATGACCCCTACCGTCTGATGAGATGGCACACTCTTCTGCGTCCCACATACGCGGATCAGCCGTTGAAGTGCTTCATGTGTAGGCTTATGTGTAGTAGCTTGCTTCCAGTATCCAGGTCCCCGTTTGGTGAACATAATCTGATCTAATTCACGTAGGACATTCATCCTCAATATTACAGGTACATCTTCGTTGATGGGCTCGGGGACTAGTAGGATCCCTTTTTTCCCCACTTCTTGCCCACAGATTCGAACATTCATCCACACAACTCCTGTGACCGGGATCGGTTGTTGATTAGCAGCAATCACTCGGATCAGGGTCTCTTTCTCTGGCCTGGCCAGTGTCTGGAAATGTTGATTGAAATATGCTTCTGGCATCGTCGTCACTTGTGACCCAGTATCTATCAAGCAATTCACTGGGACACTCTCGAATTCAGCACGTAGGATGGGACAACCAGCGATCAAATGTTCGTTATGATACGGAGCGGCCTCCCTTCTCGCCTCCCCCGCAGAGTGCCGCACTACTGCGGGGGTTGGTAGTTTAACGATGGCTTCCGTTGGCTTTGAGTGTTATTCCGGCACCCCCTGGCAATATGCCCCCGACCTCCACATCCCCAGCAGTGGATGTCTTCTCCTCGCTGGGGAATACCTCGTGCCTCTGGTGGCTGACGAGAGGAAGCCTGCAGCCTCCAGTCCCCCATTGGTAGAGCCGAGGAATTGTTGCGTGAGTATGATGGGCCAGGTTGGAAGGAGGAGGATACAGCTGGGTAGGGATGTTCACCAGACAAGTCCCTCATTCTTTGCTCCATCTGGGTCAGCTTCTCCTGTACGTTGATAATGGATTTCTGTAAATCTTGCACCACCTGGACCAGTCCCACCTGGCAGTTTGGGTCCACTCTGGAGGTGGCGGTTTTGACGCGCACCACCCCAGATGCGTAACTTTCTTCTTTACTTCGGGCTACTGCTTCTGCTAGGATTTGATGAAAAGTTAGAGCCGGATTCGCTCGGACCCGTTCTGCCAGGGCTCGCCGCAAGGATACGCTATGCAATCCCAGAATAAACTGTTCCTGGAGTATCCGGTCGGTAGAGCCTATGCCGCCGAGTCCATCTGACTCCTTTCTTTGGACCTCTGCTAACACTTCTTATAGTGCTGTTGCATACTGAGAGATCCCTTCTTCTTCCCGCTGCAGCCTCGAAAAAAATTTGGCGCGAAGATGTCCCGCGCTAGCAGTCTCGCCATAGATCTCTTCCAAGAATCCAACTAACTCTTTCAGGGTACTACGGGTGGGTTCTGGTTGTAGACAGACATTTCTACGTGCTTCTCCCTCTAGGGCAGTCAAAGCGATGTCCACCTCAAGCTCTGGGCCGATGTTATACACTTTCAGGGTGCTCTGCAGCCGGGACACCCAGTCGCACAGTGCCATGTTATTGCCATCGAATTTTGGTAGCACACTAAATATGGTGCCCATTGGAAGTGTCCTTGCAGGGGTTCCACCATTGCCCACAGCACCCCCATTAATATTAGCGTTCCCGCCGTTGCTGTCTGCTGCCTCCATCTTGGTGACCGTACCCTGCTCGCAGCGCCACTTGAAGCGATGGCCGAGAGGACCACCGCAGTGCAGAGTAGGTTACAGTACACAAGACGAGGTGCGAACAACAAGGGTGTATTTATTAACAGGCGGGGAAAGATGTGGAGAAGGCAGGTTCAGGCACGGGGTATACAGTGGCAAAACATGATTTAACAACACTTTTGTATTCTCTAGCTGGTCCGCTCAATAGCACGGTGCTCCAACTATTACAGGTTCAAGAAACACAAAAACAGTCAGGTACAATGCTACCCTACACGTAACCTCTCTGGCCTCTGCTAAACGGGCCACACGGATGCCGTGTTCTACCTACTGAAGCCTACTTTAGCCCCTAGTATGTGCACAATATTCAACTCACAGTGATGCTGGGGACGTGGATCCAGTCCCGGGGGCCCCCCAACAATAGTCTCATCTGAAGGTGCGCACTTCTCCTGGGCCGGGTTAAGGAGATCAAAAGCTTCTTCTTGCTTCAGATTCCTCGCTTGTTCCCTGTTATCTGCAAGTCTCTCTCTCGATTCAGAAGAAAAACTCCAATCCTCCGAGACACACCGGCTGTGTGTTCCTTCACACGCTTCTAAAATCAAAACAGAAATTCACTTCTCTTCTTACACTCGGGCTGTCCATTAGCACACTTTCTGCAGGGGGAGCAGAACATTCCATTACCCCTCAACACGGGGAGGTTTCTGTCTCTTAAAGTGGCAGCGTTTTTCTTATTGTCCATAGCAGTAGCACCCCCCAATACATGCGTGGATATAATATAAAATTCAGCGCAGCTTCATTGGTTAAAGAAAACCTGGTTTTTCCCTTATAAGCTGCGGCCAGCACCAATGATCTCTTATATACAACATTCTAGAAAGCCATATATAAATGCCCAGGTCGCTCTATATAACGTAAAAGAACATCTTTTATTATACTCCCCTGTGGGACAGTCCAGTCCGATGGGCGTCAATGGTCTCAGTCCGATCTTCCTTCCATTGCTGTCCTCCTTCCCTGCTTCATGTGGATGACACGTCCTACATTATCCACACAGAGGCCGCTATTGCGCTCCTGCACACGTGCACTTTGATCTGCCCTGCTGTCCAAGGATGTACATCCAGCTGAAATGCAATGCGGCACAGAGATCTGGCAGGTCTCTGCATCATAATGCATGCCGCCAGTCAAACAGAGGATGGCAGCTGAAATCGGCATGCCCGTGAATGGGGGTGCATGGCAATGTTTTCATATATCACCATAGCAAGCACACTGATGTCAGCTTTCGGCCACTGTGCTGGCTAAGAGGAGTACGCTGTGTGACATGGGAGAGGAGGAAAGATTTTTGGGGAGTTTTTATGTGTTAGAGGCAGAACGTGGAGCATATATATACAGTACCAGGATGAGGACATACAGTATATGCCAGGATAGCATAGTCTCACGCTCAAAGCTGTAGAGAATGATGGGTATGGAGCCTGAAAGTCAAACATTCAAATCATTGTTACCCTTTTTCCTGTCAGTGTATGTACCAGGATGGAGGACATATTACCAAGAAGGGAGACATATATACCAGGACAAGACATAGGATGGAGACATATATCAGGATGGGAGACTTATTTTCCAGGATGGGGACATATTTACCATGAAAGGGCATAGGATGGAGGACATACAGTATATACTAGGATGGAGATTATATTTATCAGTATGGGGTCTATGATGGGAGGCATATATAGCAGGATGGGGGACATATTTATCAGAATGGGTCCAGAATAAAGACATTGATGAGCAAAAGTGTAACAATGTTTTGAACTTTGACTTTCAGACTCCATATCTTACCATTCACTTCAGCTTTGAGCGTGACACTACCTTCATTTTATAGGCAATCTTCTTGGCTATTTCTTACATAAATGTGACTTGCAACTATTTATCATATGATTAGTTATGCAGATTCTTGTCATGTCCCTGCATTGTTACTGTTTTGCTCCTGGTGTTTGACATATCTTTTTCTCTCTGTATACTATAAAATACAACCTGTTCTCACATTCCCCAATAGCTCAATGTATTATTAAGTTGATTTCCAAATGAAAGTCATTGGTTCAAATCAAGAAGCAGCCATGAAGAAGATATCCCAAGAAAAAGGAACATCATCATCCAGCTCATCGATAGTGGTCTCTCAGACAAGAAAATTGCAAAACTACATCATGTGAGAGGTATTACAGTTGCAAGAATAAAACATGAAGTCCAGCCATTATTTTAATCAGTCCATTTCATTGAATTGTCAGAGACAGACTAAGAACTACTCAGTTCGAAACGTGTCCTCTTGTTCCTTGCTCTGAACCATGTTTGGACTTTTTAACATGCTTTAAATAAAGTTCTACGTTTTAATATACCCTCTTCGACCCTGTTGCTGGAATCCTTGGATCTCCCTATGTACAAAGACTGCCAGCTCTCTTTTTTTTTTTCCCTGCACGAGTCTCGATTGCAGTGGTCTCCTGTGACTTCAGGTAAGCAGATACAAAAAAATGTTTCTTTCTGGAACTCAACCCAATTGAATACTTGTGGGTACAGTTGAAGAAAAAGCTGTATATACAGTTAGGTCCAGAAATATTTGGACAGTGACACAAGTTTTGTTATTTTAGCTGTTTACAAAAACATGTTCAGAAATACAATTATATATATAATATGGGCTGAAAGTGCACACTCCCAGCTGCAATATAAGAGTTTTCACATCCAAATCGGAGAAAGGGTTTAGGAATCATAGCTCTGTAATGCATAGCCTCCTCTTTTTCAAGGGACCAAAAGTAATTGGACAAGGGACTCTAAGGGCTGCAATTAACTCTGAAGGCGTCTCCCTCGTTAACCTGTAATCAATGAAGTAGTTAAAAGGTCTGGGGTTGATTACAGGTGTGTGGTTTTGCATTTGGAAGCTGTTGCTGTGACCAGACAACATGCGGTCTAAGGAACTCTCAATTGAGGTGAAGCAGAACATCCTGAGGCTGAAAAAAAAGAAAAAATCCATCAGAGAGATAGCAGACATGCTTGGAGTAGCAAAATCAACAGTCGGGTACATTCTGAGAAAAAAGGAATTGACTGGTAAGCTTGGGAACTCAAAAAGGCCTGGGCGTCCACGGATGACAACAGTGGTGGATGATCGCCGCATACTTTCTTTGGTGAAGAAGAACCCGTTCACAACATCAACTGAAGTCCAGAACACTCTCAGTGAAGTAGGTGTATCTGTCTCTAAGTCAATAGTAAAGAGAAGACTCCATGAAAGTAAATACAAAGGGTTCACATCTAGATGCAAACCATTCATCAATTCCAAAAATAGACAGGCCAGAGTTAAATTTGCTGAAAAACACCTCATGAAGCCAGCTCAGTTCTGGAAAAGTATTCTATGGACAGATGAGACAAAGATCAACCTGTACCAGAATGATGGGAAGAAAAAAGTTTGGAGAAGAAAGGGAACAGCACATGATCCAAGGCACACCACATCCTCTGTAAAACATGGTGGAGGCAACGTGATGGCATGGGCATGCATGGCTTTCAATGGCACTGGGTCACTTGTGTTTATTGATGACATAACAGCAGACAAGAGTAGCCGGATGAATTCTGAAGTGTACCGGGATATACTTTCAGCCCAGATTCAGCCAAATGCCGCAAAGTTGATCGGACGGCGCTTCATAGTACAGATGGACAATGACCCCAAGCATACAGCCAAAGCTACCCAGGAGTTCATGAGTGCAAAAAAGTGGAACATTCTGCAATGGCCAAGTCAATCACCAGATCTGAACCCAATTGAGCATGCATTTCACTTGCTCAAATCCAGACTTAAGACGGAAAGACCCACAAACAAGCAAGACCTGAAGGCTGCGGCTGTAAAGGCCTGGCAAAGCATTAAGAAGGAGGAAACCCAGCGTTTGGTGATGTCCATGGGTTCCAGACTTAAGGAAGTGATTGCCTCCAAAGGATTCGCAACAAAATATTGAAAATAAAAATATTTTGTTTGGGTTTGGTTTATTTGTCCAATTACTTTTGACCTCCTAAAATGTGGAGTGTTTGTAAAGAAATGTGTACAATTCCTACAATTTCTATCAGATATTTTTGTTCAAACCTTCAAATTAAACGTTACAATCTGCACTTGAATTCTGTTGTAGAGATTTCATTTCAAATCCAATGTGGTGGCATGCAGAGCCCAACTCGCGAAAATTGTGTCACTGTCCAAATATTTCTGGACCTAACTGTATATACCCAAGTGAGTCGAAAAGGATGCACCAAACTTGGGAGCATTTGGAAGAGACTTGGGATCAGCTTTCGGTGGAGACATGGTAGAATCTGATCGAGAGCATGTCCAGAAGAATTCAGAAAGTGTTGAAAGGCAAAGGTGGATTTACATTACAAAATACTAACAACATAATACAAATTTTAATTAAGATTTTTAGGAGCAAAACAGTGACAATGCAGTGACATGACAAGAATCTGCATAACTAATTATATGCTAAATAATTGCAAGTCGAATTTATGTATGAGATAGCCAAGATGATTATCTATAAAATGAAGGTTGTCTCGCTCTCAAAGTTGTAGTGAATGGTGAGTCATGGAGCCTGAAAGTCAAAACTTCTAAACATTGTTACCCTTTTGCTTGTCAGTGAAAATACCATGATGCAGGGGGCATATTACCATGAATGGAGACATTTAAACCAGGATGGGGCATAGGACGGAGACCTATATCAGGATGGGGGACTAATTTTCCAGGATGGGGACATATTTACCATGAAGTCGCTCAGGATGGGAACATATATACCATGATGGGGGACATATTTACCAGGAAGAGTCCCAAAATGGGTAACATATAGACCAGGATGGAGGACATATATATCAGGATGGTGGACATATTTACCAAGAAGGGGCTGAGGATGGGGGATATATATACCAGAATGGGCACATATTTACCAAGAAGGGGCCCAGGATGGGGGACATATATACCAGCATGGGGATACATTTACTAGGAAGGGGCCCAGGATGGGGGATTAGAACAGGATTTAGGAAATTACTACATAATGAAGGGGGCAACACTTATGTTTTTATAGAATTTAAACTCTACAAGGGTCCATGCATCTGACCAACATTCGGGGGGGGGGCAGGTCCAAATTTTGCATCGGGATCCATCGAACTCTAGTTTTGCTTCTGCTCTGGGCATAATTCACAGTCCAGGGAAGTGTGATTAGAAGATTAAAGGAGGGACTAGTCCATAATAAAGGATGTCTTGCATATGTGATGATGCAGATTAAACAGACATTGACCAACGGTTGTAGCATTAGTAAGGAACATCACACCCCTTACTGAAGTAAAGAAATCTGCACCCATCTCACTATAATAGTGTTTGGCAACAGTCTGGGAGTCTGACATGTTCCTTTCACTCCTTTGAAGTTACAGTATTGGCTGTGGCCTAGAAACAGTTAGATAGATGGAAGGTCTTCCCTGGGTTACCTCGTCAGACCACTGTAATAAAATTTCATAATGCAGATAGGCTATCATGTCTAATGGAGACCTAACGAGGCCCCAGGTCTAGATAGCACTAATAATACAATAATCTGAAATATTGCATTGTACAACTGATCACATGTTGAACTCATGAGACTAAAAAAAGTAAAAAAACAAGTCTAAATAAATTTTAAAAATATATACATTTTTTCCAATTATTTATGTGATTTTATCAAACTTTTTTTATTGTTGTATTTTACTCTGTGCTACTGTATGTTTATACCATTGAAAACTGAAAATGTAATAGTAAAAAAAACTTATCTGGAAAAAAACATAAGCCCTTATATGTTATTTATATGTATTTTGGAATCATTGTCAGACTGGGGCAGCAAGGGCTCACCAGTAACATTGACTCTGGAGGCCACTGATCAACTACATGTTAATATTACATTCACAAATGTACCTTGACTTCTATATACTAATATACCTGGTAGTTTGTAAAATGAATGATGAGATGCTTCTTCTCTCTCTACATAGTGAAACAAGTGTATTGTGCCAACTATTTAGTATGTTTATTGGGTAAGTGAGATATTACTACAAAGGGGCCTACCAGAGGATTCTCCGGTTCTCCTGTGGGCCAGTCCAACCCTGTTTGGAATGATGAAAAAGTAAAAGAAATTATGGCTATTGAAACTCAAGGAGAAATGGCTGTTGTGCAAAAGGGGTTAAAGCAACATGTCCAAATTGCCTAATTTTGTACATGTAGAATTTTAAGTGACATAAATTGCATATTTATCACTGTGCACGGACAGGTTTATGGATTCACTGTCACTCATATAGACCAGTAGAAACCTGACACAGATATTTTATGACACATAGAGCCATGCCCACCTATGCTGAGCACCTTATACACTTCCGTATTAGCGTCCTGCACTGATTACGAACGGCATTATTCATGGAATGATATATGGAATTTTCTATGGGATATGTGCTTTGGGGTAGACTACTGCCATAACACAGTGCCTTACGGCTCCTCGGTGAAGAAAAACTGTTTTTTCCTATAGGCTCCGTGCACGTGCCTCCCTATGTTTTGAGGCACACCAAAACACAGAATTTGGCTTAAAGTAGAGAGAATATTTTTGAAATGTTTGATGACATTTCAAATTTTTTTATCCTAAGGTCCGGCGGATTGAACGGCCATCACCATTTTCTTCTACTGTAATTAGTAAAGAAAGATGTTATTTTTAGGCGCAGGCACTTACGCACTTGTGAAAATGTTGACCTTTTTAAATCCAAGCTTAGACAGACATTTCCAATAAGTGTTGAGGAGAAGTCTGCCAGCCCCAGCTTTTTCAGCCTGATCTCTATTTTCTCTCCATCATCTCTGGGCTGAATTTAATCTGAGTTGGTTCCTTTGAGCCTTTGTGCTTACTGGGGGAGTTGTTGGCGCAAAGGGATCGCATTACAACTTTCATTTCCTGAAATGTTTGAGGGAACATCCAGGGTTTTATCCGCACATCAGGCAAAGTTGCCGGCTCAGGTTTCAGTTCTTGTCACTCAGCTGTCACCAAAACAAATGAGCCTCTCAGAGATGGAGATTGAGTGAGCTACCTGCTATTCATGACCCCTGCAGCAGGTGATCACTCATGGGAAAAGCAGGTAGAATGAATCATTTTTGCTGCTTTTGTGTTTCCTCTCCTTCTTGGCTGACCCAACCATGGTGTGAAACTTACCAGCGAAGGAGAGAAAAGTTTAATTAACCCTATGTTATGTCCTGAAAAAATGAGGCAAATTTTAAGTTAAAACTATTAATACAATTCTAAAAATTCAAGATACCTAGGCTATTTAGTATCTTAGGTTTGGATGGTTTTTTTTTAGTTGACTTCCATGACTTCCGATGTCATGGAAGAAAGATTCTCCTATTTCAATGGGCAATGCAGGAATAGTGATCAGTATATATCAGCCATCAAAAAGTAGAAAATGCAACTAATGCAGTTCAAATCTTTCTATTATTACTAGATGTTATGTTTCTATATATTTTTTTTTATTACACCGTGTGTATATTTATTTAACGCTTTTAAATGGATTGTCCACTACTAGGACAACCTCTTATGATTTCACATGTTTTCCCCAGGTAAAATAATAAAGCCTATACTCACCTCCCGTACCGTCACCCTTCCAGCAGTGTATGTGCTCGCGGTGGCGGGGCTGACATGTGGTTTTGACGTCATGGCATCCAATCAGTGCCAACTTTTGGGTCCCGGCTTTCGGACCAAACAAACAACAGGAAGTGAGTGCAGTTGTGTAACTCACTTCCTGTTAATTAACTCGTTTGGTCCGAAAGCGGGTAGACAGAAGTCGGCGCTGATTGGACTCGGGGCTCGTGTTATGTCACAATTCCTTGTGAGAAGCTTTGACATATCTCTATTTATTTAGCCATAGTGGAACAACATAAATGGCACACGTGTTTAAAAACATACAAACTGATGGGTGACAACAATAAAAACAGATGATCAAAAAGGACAATGCCACACGTAGATGTTTTTATGCAGACATGTGAAGGAGCTTAGTATGTCTTTTAAAATCATTTTTTTGTGTGTTTTTGTTTGTTTGTTAGTTATTACATATCACAATCTGCATTAACAATAAAAAGTAGATATGTTGCAATTTTCCCCACCGGCCACTAATGCCATTTTAGACTGTAACTTCTTATTGTTTCAGGAAACAACACATGTACATAGCCACATCCCAATATTATGATATATGATAATCCCTTTTGCATTGAGTGTCTAATGAGCATGCTCAAAGGTCATTCTGAAGGTAAAGGGAGCGGGGTCGGCTGTGATAGCGCTTATTGTGAATGGTGGATCCTGTATGATCAGCTGTGTATAGAAGTGTTACCTGTCATTATAATCCTGCCTCTGATGTAAATTCTTGCTGAAAGGACAGAAAGTATGAGTGTAAAAAAGCTCCAGTGGCCAGTGTGAAAATTTCCAGATTACTAATTTTATTTTTAATAAAGATCATAATATGAATTTATGTTTTTTTATATATATCTTTAACATTAAATCCTGACTTAAACAATAGATCTTTTTCTGACGTATACATACTCTATAAGGGGAAAATATGGGTAATTCCTGCATGTATTCTCACAAATTTTAGACATGACTGACATGTTAAAAAAAATAATTTTGCAATCCCACTCTTTAGATAGTATGGGAAAAAAATCTGCATAATGTACTATAACTGCTTAGTTAGGGAAACTATTGTCATATTAACATTTTTAGTTGCCCTTATGCTTTTGATGACTTCTATCTTATCCCCTACTGTGTGATACATCCGCAAAAATTGTAAGTTGGATCTAATGTGTCTTCCACTGCTGGAACCTATGAGATCTGCTTTTTTGAGAAAAGGCAAGCTGTAGAATCTCTGCACTTCTCCAAAATGAAGCATAAGGCTAAGTTCACACTTCCGTTGTTTTGCATCAGTCACAATCCGTAGCCTTGAGGAATTATGGTATCCTGCAAAATATTTTGCAGGAATCCTGTTTTTCCCCATAGGCTTCTATTAGTGACAGGTTGCGACTGATGATGCTGCGTTGCATCCGCTGCGTCGCGGTCAGTCGTTTTTTAACTGACCGCCGGGCGGGAGCAACGCAGCATGTAACGTTTTTTGAGCAGCGCGATCCGTAGGATTTCGCTGCGCATGCGCTCTCTGGCTCCCCGCCCCCGTAACCAGGATAAACATCGGGTAACCAAGCAATGTGCTTTGGTTAGTTACCCGATATTTACAGTGGTTACGGGGGCGGGGAGCCAGCGCTAAGCTGGTATCCAAGATAAATATCGGGTAACCAAGCAAAAAGTGCTTTGCTTTTAGTTACCCGATATTTACCCTGGATACAGTGTGCAAGGAGGCCGACACTTCACTCGGCTCCGCCCCCTCCCGCACTCCGCATGTGTACACACACACACTCACACACACACACACACACACTCACACTCACACTCACACACACTCACTCACTTGTCCCCAGCCCTGCAGTCCCCGCGGCACTGATTTCCTCAGCTCCACGGCTCCGCTCAGCTCCACCCCCTCGCGCTCCGCCCCCTCCCGCACTCCGCATGTACACACGCATGTAGACACACACACACACACACACATACACACACACACACACACACACTCACTCACTCACCTGTCCCCAGCCATGCAGACCGCGGCACTGACGTCCTCAGCTCCGCCCCCCCGAACTCCGCCCCCCCAAACTCCGCCCCCCGCACACAACGGAGTCCGACAAAGAAATTCTTTTCTTTGTCACCATTGTCATCCGTTGTACAACGCATCAGTCACATGCGTCAAGCAACGCATGTGACTGATGCAAAACAACGGAAGTGTGAACTTAGCCTTACACAGCATCCATTTAAATGATAAACCAACCATATAATGAGGAATGGGGGGTGGTCCCTAGAATGAGAAACACCCTTAAATCTCTTACATGCATGTCCAAATAGTGCATACTAATAATGTTTGTTTTACCCAATAATGACAAAACTCTGTATATATAAATTGCTTGGTCATGACCTGTAGCTACATAATAACCCCACTGTAACTTTACGGTGCAGAATTAAAGGGTCCTTCCACTACAAGAGTATTGATGATCTATCCTTTGGGGGCCTGACACCTGGCTAACACTCTGATCAGCTGCGCTCTGTACCAGTGGTGGGTGGCCAGATGTACAGAGCCTACAGGATCGAACAGCGCAGGTCTGTGTTAGGTCTGTGGGGTCAGGAGTGTAATGGAAGTGGGAGATTGGATCCACTGCGCCACTGAGCCTGGGCTTACCCTGGAGGAGTGGGAATAAGCTGCTCTTCTATAGAGTCTTTGGTGGTGAGGATCGGTTTGTGCTGCAGGTAGCCACCAGGTTCCACTTCAACGCTGTGACCGATTCTGCAACAGCTGATCCGAAAGGCGACAGACAGGGCTAGAGACAGGTCTGGCAATAGGCAAAATGGAGTCGGAGACACGGACTGCAGTCTGGACTGAAAAAAGGCAAGACGGAGTCAGAGTCAAAGGCAGGTATCAGATAGTACAGGTTAAGGTCAGATACAGACTGGACAGGTACCATTTCAGGTGCAGGCAGGATGGGCACAGGTTTGGATACAGACAGGAGCATGGGTATAGGTATACAGGGCAGGTTCTGGGTCACAGGACAGGTTCTAGTACACAGAAAGGGTTCAGGAATGCTGGACAGGTTTAGGAACAGAGACCTGACAACACAACTAGCAGGTCCTGGGCTAACTAGGACTAAAGTTGCTCAGGCACCTCTCTTAAATGGCCAATGCCTCTCAGCCATAGGCTGGGGGCACATCCAGACAGCGTGCTACCCTTTTAAAAAGCGGAGAGCAGGCCCCCTAAGCGTGTTGCCAGGAGACCTGCCCAATGTGTGCAAGACCTTGGAACTGAGAACAGCGGTGGGAGCCAGAACAATCAGGACACGTGTGCAGCCGCGGCGGTAAGCGTGTTGGCGTCCCTGCCAGGAGGGAAAAGCGAAGCAGTGCAGGTATGCTGGCATTACACTCAGTTGTTTAGCGGCCGCTGCCGGATACTGCAGAATCTCTCCTATTCAGTTGGTCTCTGCTAAATGAAAGAGTTAAGATCTGATTATAGTGTGTTACTTTGTCAATTAACAACAAAAAAAAAAGTTAATGCTACTGAAATGTGGGGAGGCAAATACAAAAAAATATTGTCTAGTCCTTAACCCCATGTACATCAGTTTTGGGGTGAGCATATATGGAGGATGCTGAGGAGCTTAAATTGTTAACTATTTAAATACAAAAGTCAATCTGTGCCTGCTGAATGCCCCTTTTGCTGCTTTCTTATACCCATGTGAAGCTCAGCAACAGGCCGGGCTTCATAGACTACCACAGTTTAACCTACATCCCACATAGCCTAAGAAAAGATAAACACTTGAATAATCAGTCTTTTTCTCCTATTAATATAGAATTAAAAAAACAACAACAAATCCTTAAAAATGCATTTTAGCAAGTAATGAAATCATCATAGGTACCCAAATTGGTGTCAATAAAATCATCAGCTCAGGGCACAGTAACCATTAGTCCTCACACAGTTCTATTTACAGAAAACTAAAAATGTTATGGGTCTCGAAAAAGGGCATCATAAACTAACCTCTTTTTTTACACACTTCAGAAATTTTGTTTCAATATTTTAAATAAATAAAATCTATCAAAGCGTTGAATGGCTGTAATTGTACTGACCTGGACAATAATGTTTCAATGTCAATTTTAATATGCAAAGTATATCGGAAAAAAACAAAATACAAGAAAACAATTGTGGATTTTAATTATTTCATCCCACTTGGATTTTTTTTTACTGGTTTCAGTCCATTGTATGGGAAAATGAATGGTGTCATTCAAAAATACACATTGGGCTACGGCAATGAAAAATTTATGTATAACGTAAGGGCTCTTGGAAGAAGGCGAGGGGAAAACATAAACGCAAAAAAAGAAATAAAAAATTGGCTACGGAGTTGATGGTTTTAAGCAGTTACAGGCCTAGTCATTAATGGAGACCACTCATTTAAGCTGCAATAAAACTATAGACATTTCAGAGTTTTAGCACAACCTTCAAAGTTATATTGCGAAGTAATATGTGAAAATGCAAAATCTGGTAAAACAGAGTAGATTGTAGTTGCCTCTTGTGGTAAAATAGAGTAGATTCTAGTTGCCCCTTTGTATAAAGACTACCGCAGACAGAAATGTGCCTTTGTTCATAGCAATCAATCTGGTCACCATTTCTTTGAAGGGTGGAGGAAGGAGAATGTCTACCTACAAAAACAGAATATATTTATTTATTATTTTAGCATGCAGTACCCAGGGTCACCTGTCTGGCTAATCGTTACTTGGACACTTCTGCTGTTTGCCAATCATTGCACTGGCTGCCCATACTGTTTAGGATTCAATTTAAATTGTTTGTTCTCACCCACAAATCACTTCACAGCCTGGTACCCCCCTACATTTCTACCCTTATCTCTGTTTATCACCTTACCAATTCTAAAATCTCTATAAACGACGTTTGCACTAATCCAAACCTCATTGTCCCGACTCCATGACTTCTCCAGTGCTGCCACAATCCTCTGGAATGCTCTACCCCCAAAAAAGTAGGGCACACCACAACATACTCAGTTTTAGGTGCTCCCTAAAAACATATCCTTTTTAAGGCAGCCTATCATGTTCCCTAATTGAAGTCCTTCTATATATAGCCCATTCATTCTTTCTCAGAACATAGTTCTCCAATCTCTATCAATCTCAACCACACCCAAAAGCATCACAAAGATTGGCTGGTGACTGGCTGATGCAGCCATTTCTTCAAGATCACTGGACCATCATTATACAGAAGCACTTGTACCTTCTGTCACCCCACCTCATTGTAGATTGTAAGCATTTACGAGCAGGGTCTTCATTATTTTTGCTTTAATTATTGTATTTTCTATAACTGTTACTTATAACTGTTTGTATGAACCTCTGAATTGTAAAGCACTGTGCTATATAAAGATTATTATTATTATTATTATTATTACAGTGCCATGTGGAAAAGTTATACATAATAAACAAGTACAATAATCATGAACAATACAAGGCACAGACTTTACGAGGAGAGAGGACCCTGCCCGCGAGGGCTCACAGTCTACAATATATGGCAAATCCATCCCTGTACTACCGGTCCATATCTATCAGGATGCTGGTATAGCAATTCAGGCGACATAAGCTGCCATTAAATGGGGCTTTTACTATGGGATTTCGAGACTTGACCCTATCACATAAAATATCAGAGATGTATGGGTGATGAGAATGCACTATGGTTTTGTGTCTATTGCACAATGATATCATTACACTAGATGGAGCTATATTACTATGCTAAAAAATCTTTAATTTTATAAAACGTACACATTGACAACAATATAAAGGTATCATAGTCCTCATATATAAAGTGGCGTTCCAAAGGTTCAATAATTCATCTCTGGTAAGGGGACAAGTTAGCTTCTTCGATCCAAAATGATAAACGAAAAAAGATAGCTAAATATACTTTTTGCTGTGAAGCTCTAACATAAGACGGGATTGCAGATCTTCGTTTATATGGGCACTGTGAGGCAAATCCCGGGATATGAAGATGAATTATGACTCCAGTCATAATCCCTCATCACTCCCTGGCAGTGCCCCCTCCCTTCTTGTTCTCAGTGTTCCACTTACACCTCCATGGCCATGTCCTGTGATATGGAAATGAGGTGGTGTGGGAACAATGGACACAGGATGACTCCCTGCCGTCACCCTGTAACAAGAGTTGTATCTCATTAGCAAGGCTATGGAACTAGCTAGACAGAACGACTCCAGTAAAAAAATGGTTCATATCTCGCAAGCCATATTTCCGATAAATATGGCAACCATAAAAATGGTGTCTCCGCATGCAGACGATGCCGGCACACCCTTTTTATGGGAGCAGGACATTGGGAAATGCCCCAGGCGTGATATCAGCCAATGGGGAACTGGCAGACAGGTCATGAGTCCCCTCGTTCTGTAGCTAAATTCATAACTGTCACAATGAGAGCATTGGCGTCCGCCTACGACGCTCCCAGGCAAAGTTATGGCCCATATTCCATGTTGGGATATTGTCCATAACTCAAGCCAGGGGTGGAGCAGTGTTCCCTGTGAGGTCACGAAGGTAGGAGGGGACCTGGATCTGCCCAGGTTGATAACCCTACTTCGGCCATTTTCCAGTGTTCTTTTCGCTGGGGGCACGTGTAGGAAACATCTGTGGGAAGGATCCTAGAAACCTGGGTACAGCGCCCCCCTGTGGCCAGACGCAACAAGGTAACTGCTGGAACTGTGTATGCCTGTTTGTAACCCATGCTTTGATTGTAACTGTACTCTGACATATGTATATTCTGTAGATTCCCTATTGTATATATTGTAGTTCTAGTGTGCTTTAGGCTGATTAAATTATATAATTAATCTTGGGCTGTTCTGTTATCTCGATCTTGAATCCCACGTCTGTGTGTTCGGCTAATAGTTACCGTGAAGCGGTTGGTGGCAGCGAGTTGTGCCAAGGATTATTGTGGGGAGGCCAGTGAGATTCGGGGAGATTTTATATATTCCGCCCGCGGAGGTCGGGGGAATATATACCCTACTCTCACCGGGGACCCTTCAATAATCGGCATAAGTAGTATAGCGGCCTCCTTGCTTATTGTTGGGCAATTCCATAATTGGCCTGACTATAAGAGGGGCGCTAGAGAGCGCGTCACGTGCTCTGTCTGTCGGTCGGGAGGTATAAAGGAGGGGTGACCCCCACTTGTTACCCCCCCGATTGTGACGTACTGGTAGCCAGCGCGGGGGATTTCTGAGTGACCCCCCCCGGTGGTTTGTGACATATTGGTGGCATAGCGGTGGGATCGAGATAATAGTGTGTGTGAGTGTGAGACCCATACTCCCAGACACTAAAGACTGCCTGCAGCAGCTGTGGCTGCTGGGGTCTTCAGACTAGCTCAACACTAGAGTGTCAGAGTGCAGATACTGTAAGGTGTGTGGAGGCATCAGGTGTCAGTTCTGTGTCAGTGACCAAAAGTCTGCAAGAATGGCTGATGGCACCAGGAGCAGAGCTATGCAACTGGCCAATGCTAAGGCAGGAGCCGAAGAGAGGGAGGACGGTGCTGTGGACAGCAATGAGGAGGTTGCCCACGAGTCCTCCAGGAGCTCGACGCCAGAAAACCGTTCTGCCGAGGACATTGCGCAACCTGGCACTGCTGGATAAGATGAGGAGGAGCTCACCCAAGGTTCCTCAACGAGCCAGATGCCAGCCCTCCGCTCTGAAAGGGACAGTGAATCGCCTAGCTCTGCAGCGTGCCGCAGATCACCACGTGCCATTCCACCGAGCCTGGGAGGCTCGGATAGCCTTCTTCAAATGGCTATGGCCCTTCTCCAGGCTGGAGACCAGAAGGGCTACAAGGAACTCCTGGCAGAGCGCAGGGCAGAGCGGCAGGCAGCGCGTGATGCTGAGGCTGCGGAGCGGCAAGCAGCGCGTGAAGAGCGCCAGGCAGAGCGTGAGGCTGCGGAGCGACAGGCAGACCGTGACTACCAGCTGCATCTAGCCAAGCTCCAGCCCTCATCAGCCACACGTGACCTTCAAGACACCAAACTTCCAAAGGTCCGTGTTGAGGACTTCCCAGTGCTGGAGAAGGATGGAGACTTGGACTCTTTCCTGACTGCTTTTGAACGGACTTGCTTGCAGCACCATCTGGACAAGGACCAGTGGGCCAAATACCTGACCCCCCGTTTAAGGGGTAAGGCCCTGGATATCCTTGGGGACTTGCCTGCTGAGGCAGATCAGGGCTACGACACCATCAAGCGGGCCCTGATCCAACAGTACAACCTCACTCCAGAGTCCTACCGCAAGAAGTTCCGGAGCCTACAGAAGGGACCAAAGGACTCCTGGGCTGACCACAGGCGGGCACTTGCCCGAGCTGCCGACCACTGGACCCAAGGCCTGCAGCTTTCCACCGGACCGGAGATCCTGGACTTGTTCATCACGGAGCAACTCTTGTGGAACTGCCCTGAGGATCTCCGCCAGTTCATCCGAGACCAGAAGCCAAAGGGGTCCACGGCTACAGCTGCCCTTGCCGATGACTACACCAACAACCGGGCCCCTGAGGCCAGGAGAGCGGCCACCAGCAGCACCTGGAGAGGGGGTAAGATGAATTCTGCGACTGCCCCACCTGCCCCTAGACTGCAGGGGGTGTCCCCCTCAACTCCCCTCTCCAGGCCCGTGGCGGAACCAAGACGGTGCCACCAGTGCAACCTACCTGGACACTTCAAGGCCATGTGCCCTCAGCGTCCCAAGGCCCCGGCTCCGTCCCCGTCCCAAGGGCCGCCCAAGGTGTATTGTGTGGGTGGGGGTGGTGGTAGGTCCCTGGACAGCTTCCAACCTGTCACCGTCGGCCGGTCTGTGACCATAGGACTGCGAGACAGCGCCTCGGAGGTGACTCTGGTGCGGCCTGAGATGGTGTCCCCCCAAGACTTGATCCCTGGAAAAACCCTCGCTGTCTCCGGGATTGGAGGCACTGACCCGGCGCTGCCTGTTGCTGACATTTATGTGGACTGGGGCGCAGGGCGGGGGGTGAGGGAGGTGGGGGTAACTGATCGGATCCCTGCAAACGTGCTACTTGGGACAGATTTGGGGCAGATAACCTCCCAGTTTGGGCCCCCACCAAGGGCTGAACCTTCAGCCAGTACTGAAATGACTCCTAACAATGTTAATGTGTTATCTATGAATGATGTAAGGGAGGAGGGAGTGAACTCTGATATTTCTGCTTGCATAGACACCATAGACACACACACAGCTGCAGCTGTGACAGGGGAGGGGGTCAGAGAAAGGTGTGACAATGCCTCTACAAGTAACCAGCCTGTGAGCTGGGATCTGTTGCCCTCTGCAGGGATAAGCAGAGAGCAGGGTGCTGCAGGGGGAGGACCAGTGTGTGGGGTGGGGGCTACCACAGCAAATGTGGGGTCCCCAGAGATTTCACAGCGGGGTTCTGTTGCTGCAGGAGGGGAACAGGCAGGTGAGATTGGGGCCGGTCCAGGAGCGGAAGTGCTCCCAGGTAAGATCTCGGTGCATGGTTCCCCCACAACCGGGGTGTCAGGAAGCCAGGTAGGTCTGCCTGAACCGGCGACTTGGTCAGGAACGGAGGAGGAGCAGGCACGACCCACGGTCGCAGCGGCTGTGGCCGCTGTCACCCGCAGTGGGAGTGCTGGAAGCCAAGGGGCCTCCCGGAGGTCCGATAGCTCTCCCCCTTCTGACCAAGTGGCAGCCGAGTCAGGTGGAGGCCAGGACACAGGTCCCGGGGTACTGACTGAAGATGTGACAGTCTCGTCGATTCTGGCCACATCTAGTCAGGGGTTTCAGGCAGCGTTAGAGGCTGACGACAGCCTGAAAGCTCTTAAGGAGCAGGCGGCACAGCCTCCCTCGGACTCGGACCCGGAGCGAGTGGTCTGGGACCAAGGACGGCTGTACCGGGCCACGGTCCAGCAGAGTTCACCGGAGGCGTGGCCCAGGGACCGACAGTTGGTGGTACCCTATCCGTTCCGGACGGAGTTGTTGCGGATCGCCCATGAGATTCCGATGGCCGGACACCTAGGGATCGCTAAGACCAAGGCCAGGTTAAACCAGCATTTCTACTGGCCAAAAATGGGGGCCGATGTGGCTGCCTACTGCCGTTCGTGTGAAACCTGTCAGAGAGTGGGGAAGGCGGGGCCACGCCCCAAAGCCCCACTGGTATCTCTGCCCATCATCGATGAGCCTTTCAGGAGGGTGGCTGTGGATCTGGTCGGCCCGCTGGCCATCCCCAGCAGCTCCGGGAAACGCTTCATACTGACGGTAGTGGACTATGCCACCCGGTACCCAGAAGCAGTGGCCTTGTCGTCCATTCGGGCTGACAAGGTGGCCACCGCATTGCTGGAGATTTTCTCCCGAGTGGGTTTTCCCCAGGAAATGCTCACTGACCGGGGGACCCAATTCATGTCCCAGCTGATGGAGGCCCTCTGTAAGCAAGTCCAGGTGCGACATCTGGTGGCCAGCCCGTACCATCCACAGACTAATGGCCTGTGCGAGCGGTTCAATGGCACCTTAAAGCAGATGCTTAAGATGTTGGTCGACTCCCATGGGCGTGACTGGGAGCGGTATCTCCCACACCTGTTATTTGCTTACCGGGAGGTTCCACAGGCCTCAACAGGATTCTCACCGTTTGAGCTCCTGTACGGGCGACGTGTGCGGGGCCCCCTGGCTCTGGTGAAAGAGGCTTGGGAAGGGGATTTGGCCACCCCTGGAGTGTCGGTTATCGAGTATGTCATGCGCTTCCGGGACAAAATGCAGGCCTTGACGCAACTGGTACACGACAATATGGCTCAAGCCCAGGCCGATCAGAAGCGTTGGTACGACCAGAACGCTTGTGAGAGGACCTACCAAGTGGGTCAAAAGGTGTGGGTACTGGTCCCCGTACCACAGGACAAGCTTCAGGCAGCCTGGGAAGGCCCATACCTCGTGTACCAGCAGCTCAACCCTGTGACGTACCTGGTCACCCTGGACCCTGCCCGTGGAAGGCGGAAGCCCTTCCATGTGAACATGATGAAGGCACATCATGAGCGGGAGGCATGTGCGCTCCCCGTGTGCAACCTGCCCGAGGAGGGAGAAGCGGAAACCCTCTTGGATATGCTAGCCCAGGTTAGGGCAGGCGGATCCATTGAGGATGTGGAGGTTGGCCACCAGCTCTTGGAGGACCAACGGTCCCAGCTGTGGGCCACCCTACACCCCTTCCGGGGGTTGTTTACCAACCAGCCCGGAAGGACTGACTTGGCTGTCCATCACGTGGACACTGGGGATCATCCCCCGATCCGGCGTTCAGCATATCGGGTCTCCCTGGAGGTGCAGCAACACATGCGCCAGGAGATTGACGAGATGCTGAAGCTGGGGGTGATCCAGGCATCCAACAGCGCTTGGGCCTCGCCTGTAGTCCTCGTCCCTAAGAAGGACAGAACCACTCGGTTCTGCGTGGACTACAGGGGGCTCAATGCGGTCACGGTCGCCGATGCGTACCCAATGCCACGCATCGATGACCTGCTCGATCAGTTGGCCGGGGCTCAGTACCTGACCATCATGGATCTGAGCCGGGGATATTGGCAGATCCCCCTGACTCGCAAGGCCAGGGAACGCTCTGCCTTTATTACCCCATTTGGACTGTACGAGTCCACGGTGATGCCATTCGGGATGAGGAATGCCCCTGCCACTTTCCAGCGGATGGTCAACACCCTGCTCAAGGGACTTGAAGGGTACGCGGCCGCGTACCTGGATGACATTGCCGTCTTCAGTCCCACCTGGGAGGACCACCTAGAGCATCTAGCACAGGTGCTCAGGCGGATCCACCGGGCAGGTTTGACCATCAAGCCGGGAAAGTGTCAGCTGGCCATGAGCGAGGTCCAGTACCTCGGTCACCGGGTAGGTGGGAGAACACTGAAGCCCGAGCCTGAGAAAGTGGAGGCCATCGCATCCTGGCCCACCCCCAGGACCAAGAAGCAGGTGATGTCCTTCTTGGGGACCGCTGGGTACTATAGGAGGTTTGTTCCATGCTATAGTAGCCTGGCAAAGCCCTTGACGGACCTCACCAAGAAGAAGCTGCCCTCTGCAGTCGATTGGACAATGGACTGCGAGACAGCCTTCCGGGCCCTAAAGGACGCCCTGTCCAGCCCGCCCGTGCTACAGGCAGCCGACTTCACGCGGCCGTTTGTAGTACAGACCGACGCCAGTGACTTCGGCCTCGGTGCGGTGCTCAGCCAGGTGGACTCTGCGAGCCAAGAGCACCCAGTCTTGTACCTGAGCAGGAAGCTGTTACCAAGGGAAGTTGCCTATTCCACGATGGAGAAGGAGTGCCTGGCCATAGTGTGGGCCCTGCAGCGTCTGCAACCCTATCTATACGGGCGCCACTTCATCGTGGAGACGGACCACAATCCCCTCAGCTGGTTGCACACCGTCTCTGGGACGAATGGGCGATTGTTGCGATGGAGCCTTGCGCTCCAGCAATACAACTTCACCATTCGCCACAAAAGGGGCCGTGACCACGGTAACGCAGACGGGCTGTCCCGACAAGGAGAGGTCGCGGACGGGCGCACGGGGGAACACCGGAGTGTGCTGCCCCCTAGCGCCCTCAAAAGGGGGGAGGTGTGAGGCAAATCCCGGGATATGAAGATGAATTATGACTCCAGTCATAATCCCTCATCACTCCCTGGCAGTGCCCCCTCCCTTCTTGTTCTCAGTGTTCCACTTACACCTCCATGGCCATGTCCTGTGATATGGAAATGAGGTGGTGTGGGAACAATGGACACAGGATGACTCCCTGCCGTCACCCTGTAACAAGAGTTGTATCTCATTAGCAAGGCTATGGAACTAGCTAGACAGAACGACTCCAGTAAAAAAATGGTTCATATCTCGCAAGCCATATTTCCGATAAATATGGCAACCATAAAAATGGTGTCTCCGCATGCAGACGATGCCGGCACACCCTTTTTATGGGAGCAGGACATTGGGAAATGCCCCAGGCGTGATATCAGCCAATGGGGAACTGGCAGACAGGTCATGAGTCCCCTCGTTCTGTAGCTAAATTCATAACTGTCACAATGAGAGCATTGGCGTCCGCCTACGACGCTCCCAGGCAAAGTTATGGCCCATATTCCATGTTGGGATATTGTCCATAACTCAAGCCAGGGGTGGAGCAGTGTTCCCTGTGAGGTCACGAAGGTAGGAGGGGACCTGGATCTGCCCAGGTTGATAACCCTACTTCGGCCATTTTCCAGTGTTCTTTTCGCTGGGGGCACGTGTAGGAAACATCTGTGGGAAGGATCCTAGAAACCTGGGTACAGCGCCCCCCTGTGGCCAGACGCAACAAGGTAACTGCTGGAACTGTGTATGCCTGTTTGTAACCCATGCTTTGATTGTAACTGTACTCTGACATATGTATATTCTGTAGATTCCCTATTGTATATATTGTAGTTCTAGTGTGCTTTAGGCTGATTAAATTATATAATTAATCTTGGGCTGTTCTGTTATCTCGATCTTGAATCCCACGTCTGTGTGTTCGGCTAATAGTTACCGTGAAGCGGTTGGTGGCAGCGAGTTGTGCCAAGGATTATTGTGGGGAGGCCAGTGAGATTCGGGGAGATTTTATATATTCCGCCCGCGGAGGTCGGGGGAATATATACCCTACTCTCACCGGGGACCCTTCAATAATCGGCATAAGTAGTATAGCGGCCTCCTTGCTTATTGTTGGGCAATTCCATAATTGGCCTGACTATAAGAGGGGCGCTAGAGAGCGCGTCACGTGCTCTGTCTGTCGGTCGGGAGGTATAAAGGAGGGGTGACCCCCACTTGTTACCCCCCCGATTGTGACGTACTGGTAGCCAGCGCGGGGGATTTCTGAGTGACCCCCCCGGTGGTTTGTGACAGGCACCTTTACTGAAATTGGCTGAGAAAGTAGCAGCAAGTCTTGGTGTTTGGGATAATCCTATATATGACTGAATTGTTCCTGGAAGCTTGATGGATTGTACAGGATTATATAGGCTGCACAGGTTTAGAAGAAGGGCTGGACTGGTCCATCAATAGTATGAGAGATCCTCCGGTGGCCTCAGGCTCCAACACAGTAATGGGCTCTGACTTTGATGCCAATCACTTGTCACTACAGTCTGTGTCTTAAGGTGGCTTTACACACTGCAACATCGCAAACAACATCGCTGTAACGTCACCGGTTTTGTGACGTTATAGCGACCTCCCCAGCGACATTGCAGTGTGTGACACACATCAGCGACCTGGCCCCTGCTGTGAGGTTGCTGAGCACTACACATCTCTCAGGACCATTCTTTGGTCCTTTGTTTCCCGCTGTGCAGCATGATCGCTAGTAAGTTTCAGTGTGTAAAGGGGACTTTACAGCGACTTTGTTAGCGACTTCCCTTTCAAAAAGCTGCTTTACAACGTCCCCAATGACTAGCTAGGTCGTTCTGCAGGTCCGGATCGCTGTTGCGTCGTTGGCCAGGTTTGCCTGTTTGACAGCTCACCAGAGACTCACCAGAGACTTTGTAGCGATCCCGGCCAGGTTGGGATCGCTGGTGGGATCGCTGAAAGTCTCAGTGTGTAAAGGGGCCTTTATGGGATGATTCACAAATAACCTATTAGACCCTGACGATAATATGTCCTACATGTACAATGATAGCATATTACTATGTCTTAAAAACTTGTCATATACATGTTCATTATGTGTGGAGATTTGGATGGAAGAATCACTATTCCTAGTCACCTAGATCCAATCCAACATTAATAAAAAGAATAAAAAAAACTATATTTCCACATTTTATTTCTTTTTTGGGGAAAAAGTTAGAGGGGGAGTTTCTTGGTGTTTTGGGATTTTTTTTATTAAATAATCCATATTAATAGGGTTTTCTGGGTTCAACATAAATTTCTGCAGTCATGTGACTACTGAATGCCGAATTTAAAATTTTAAATTTGCCCCTTTCTGGGTTTAGTCTTTTTGGGATTTGTCCTAATTTGTAATTATAATCTGATAATTTGTGAGACATTTTAACCCCTGAATAGTTCAGTTTGTCCCTTTTTGGGTTTAATATGCTTGAGGTTTGCCCTAATTTGTAATTACATTCTGTTAATTTGAGACACCTTAACACCTAAATATTTTAATTTGCCCCTTTTTGGGTTTAGTCTTCTTGGGGTTTGCCCTAATTTGTAATTAGAATCTGATTATTTGTGAGACATGATAACCCCTAAATATTTAAGTTTGGCCCTTTCTGGGTTTAGTATTCTTGAGGTTTGTCCTAATTTGTAATTATAATCTGTTAATTTGTGACATATAAACAAATACATATTTAAATTTGCCCTTTTTCGGGTTTAGTCTTCTTGGGGTTTGTCCTAATTTGTAATTATAATGTGTTAATTTATGAAACATTTTAACCCCTAAATATTTAAGTTTGGTTTAGTATTCTTGAGGTTTGTCTACTATCTGTTAATTTGTGACATATAAACAAATAAATATTTAAATTTGCTCCTTGTATCTCCCTATCCTTATCAATTTTTGTCTTACCTAGTGGCACCAAATATGATTTATTTCTAAACTCGAATTCCTCCTCTATGTTACTTAAACCTTTATTTATATCCTCAAGCAGCAATAAGAAAAGTTGTCGGTCATCCGATTTATTACTAACAAGCAAGTGACCTAGATATAGATGATGTGGCAGACCACAGTTAGGCTGATATGCCCCGTTCTGTAGACCTTGTGGAATCTAGGATTTTAAGACCCCCTCCAGCAAAAGTAAATTTTTGTGAGGGTTAAGCAAATGTAGGTAAGTGGTATATCCGATGCCTGGGAAAGTGAGGTGTGTATGTGAGGGCAGTAGTGTGGGAATGACATGCACTGAGCTGCCTGCAGGGCTGAGAGGAAGGATGAAATGTAATGCTCTGCTCATAGACAAGGCTGGGAAGCAGACACAGGTGTGAATGACAGATACATTTTTTTCTCAGACCTTTAGAAAAAAATCTTAACGTAGCCTTTACTGGCCTTAGCTTAGAGGCTGCCGACAAAATGGTGCTGACTTTCAATTTACTTTGCATCTTCTGTCCCCGGGCAGTCATTACTTATAGTCGCCTCTGTTCCCACCTGCAAATCTTGGCCACTATAATCTAGGCTTTGGCAACCCGTTGCTCATCTACTCCATGTGTAAATCCTCCTTACTAGTTCTCTGCGACCAACAGGGTATAAGAGCTGTGGAGTCAGTGTATAAAGTGACACAGGGAACCTGCCAACTTACAAAAGCTGGGTAATCTATGGGCAGCTTGTTGTAAGGCAGGAAAAACTAAACTGATTCATTTGTAGGTTTAGGGAGAAAAGATTCAATATCTATATTCTTGTCATTCTTAGTTTAGCCATAATGGGGTTTGTCCTAATTTGTACTTGAACACTATCTTCCTATGCACACTTATATTGTCAATTACTGATTAGAACTACCCCATTGACCAGGGATATAAATAAATAAAATACAAGTTATACTGAACCTTTCTTTTTAGCTTCTCCTGATGTATAACAAACTGCCCAAATATTTCACATGTTCCCTTTAAAACTTGTCATATACCCAACAATAATATATGATGCTATATTTATTTAATTTGTTCTTGGTGTCTCCTTATTGAAACAGTGCAGCAGTGTTTCCAAAATTTGATCCTCTACTGAAGAGTAATAGCTAATATGATGACTGAGGCACAGTCTGTAATCTAAAATGGTACAAAGTTTGTTGTTTCTGTGACAAATTCGTAAAACTCCTTGGACCATCTTCAGAATCCCCTTTTTCCAGGGCTGGGATGCTGGGTAAACAGGGTAGGCACCCACATAGGGAGCTACCTCTTGTCTCCCAGAGGGGGAGTGGTTTTAAAATAAATCTAACATTGATGAATGCCTGCGACCACCCAGCACCCTTCTCCGGTTGCAGGCATTCAGTACACTAATATCCAGGGTGCAGCCACAAAGATGATCAGTGTCATTAAGTCACTGACATCGCTAACTGCCGCAGCCGTTGTTTTCTTAACATCAGTATATGAATATATTAACGCTACCTACATCAGTACATAAATGCAGCACCAGAACACCATCAGTACAAGAATATAACACCAGAAAAACCATCAGTACATGAACACTGCACCAGAACCACCATCAGCACATTAATACAGTACCTGAAACACCATCATTACATGAATACAGAACCTGAAACCCCATCATTACATGAATACAGCACATGAACCACTATCACTGGTAGTCACAGCTTGTTATTGGACCTACTGAAGCGAGGGCTGCATTATGGGTCCTGGTACCTTAGTCTCTAACCCATTTCTTTGCTTGAGAAGGATGAGGGAGGGGGTCTTCATTGCCTTCATCTGCCTAGGGCACCAAAATACCTTATCCTGGCCCTGCCTACTTCCGTTGCTCAGTCACTACTATTACTATGGCAGAAAAACACCTACACAAACCAGATACAAACTTCCACATTGTACATGGTGTTTCTCTCTGTATATCCTCAAATTCTGGAACAAAGAAAGCATTAGGAACACTGCAGGCAAGACTATTATGTTATTGCCTAGTACATAGAATGAGGAGGGCAGTGAAAAACATGGGGATTCTCTCTTAGGTATTTTTCAGCCTGTGTATTGTCGTACCAAATAGGCTTTGCAATTCGGATATCACAGTGTATCATTTCTGATCCGAAACATTGCCTTATAAAATTATATTCACTTGCATCCTGAATTCTGAAGTGTGATTTCTCCCTTGAGTTTGGACCTGAATACACATATCTGTGGCCAGCAAAGTCAAGAAAGGCTGCTTTCACATAGTCGTTTTTTGCTGTGCGGCACAATACGGCGCTTTGCGGGAAAACCGCATACGGGATTTTTTTGCCGCCGGGTGAAGTTTTTCCACATAGACTTTCATTAGCGCCGGATTGTGCCGCATAGCCTTGCGTTGTATCCGGTTTTTGCTGGATGCGGCATATTTAGCTGATGCGGCAGCCGGATGAAATGTTCAAGTCAACCATTCTTGTCTGCGGCGAAAAAACGCATCGCACTGGATCCGGTGCGATGCGGCGCGATTTACAATGCAAGCCTATAGACGCCGGATGCGGCGTCCTGCAGCAAAAAACGCATTCGGCCGCCGGATGCGTTTTTTTGAACTGCGCATGCTCAGTATCAAGCCGCATCCGTCAAAAAATGGACGGGCCGCATGGAAAAACTTATGCAACGGATCCGGGTTTTTCGCCGCATCCGTTGCATAGGTTTTTGAGCCGGATTGTGCCGCACTGCAAAAAACAGATGTGTGAAAGCAGCCGAAGTCTATAATAAAAACCCCGGGACAACAGGGTCTTATTCTGTCCTCTCTTGTCTACAGTATGTTTCTATTTTATTCAAGTCGCTATGTAAAGAAATGTAATTCCACAACAACTGCAGAGCCATCAATTGTCCCCTCCTGAATCCTTCTGTTATATACGGCCCTGACATTGAGTGCGAGCTTCCTCTTCCTCCACACATTATTTACAGCTCCCCATGGACCAGTTTATCTTCCATATATAAATATAATAACATAACAATTGTGTAACCTAATCACATAGCATAATGGATCAATTACATGTAATATACATATAAAGGGATTCTGCTGGCACAATATCAAGATAGATTTATACAGAGGAGACCCATACATATTATGTTAAGGGGATTAAATCCATATTTTCATTATTTGATCGGTAATATGTATTGAATGAAAAATTATTTTAACGAACCCTAGATCTAATTATCAAATATACCCTTTTCATTCCATACTACATCCTTGTAGCTATAAGGGAAGGAGCAGCCCTCTCTCCTTTCCCATTTCTCACTACCCCCATAAAGTTGACTTTTCCCAGTAACCCAATATCCCCTCACTCCTTCATGGGCATTATTGGAGTACTTCCTTTCCTCCATAAAAAAAATTGGATAGGTATTATGTACACAGCACTGCACATTTCTAATGGAGTGTGGAAGGCATAATTACAGTTATTTCACCCGGCTATGCAGAGGAAAGCCATCAATGGCCACCCCTCCTAATACAGAGCAAGAGTGTGAAGTGCAATGATAAAGACTGTGGTATGAGACAGATAGCACAAGCCTTAACAATGTTCCTATCTGGCAGGCAGAGGTTTAACTCTCTCACTCCAGCCAAGAAACTTAGTATGTAAGAGGTTAACCCTACAGTTACACATATAAGATGTTAGCCTTCCTATGCACAGCAGAGGAATAAAAAGCTGCCCCATAGACTCTACAGCTCTGCATGCAGTTGGCCTATAAACTAGTGCACCACAGTGTTTGGTAAAAGAATACTAGTGTGAGTGAGGGCGGTGTTAGCTGTAATATCATCTGTTTATTTACTGCAGTTTTGGAACAGCTCCCTTGTTCCCTTTCCTAAGATCTCTGGATCACACTGGATACTGCTGCTCTATGGCCCACTATTACCATTTCCTTTTTTGCAGGGGTAAAGAAGCAACCTAGCAACATACACAATACCTATAAAAAGGTAATTCCAATGTACAGAAACATAGGCACATGTATGACCGATACAGATAATATATTCATTAGCTTGGTATATGACTTTTTCCTACTATATAGCTTCTATTAAAAAAAAACAAGGAGAAAATTGTAGAAAAAATAACCTGACTATAAATAAATAAATTGCAAGTGCTTAATAAACAGGGTACTTAGTATATACATTTTTGCAAAAAGGTAAGAAGCTGTCTCACCTCGTCACGGTGTACCCATCTGATAGGTACACCGTGACGAGGTGAGACAGCTTCTTACCTTTTTGCAAAAATGTATATACTAAGTACCCTGTTTATTAAGCACTTGCAATTTATTTATTTATAGTCAGGGTATTTTTTCTACAATTTTCTCCTATTTTTTTTCTAGTCTTGAGGCTGCAATTCACATGCTTGTAATGTTGCATGTTTATTGAACAATTGTCACAGCTCAGTTTTTTGGTGTTTTTTATATAGCTTCTATTGTCTAGTAGTGTGCATGTTTATATGGATAGATAGATAGATAGATAGATAGATATGAGAGCAATAGATATATAGATATGAGAGGGATAGATAGATAGATAGATAGATAGATATGAGAGCAATAGATAGATAGATATGAGAGGGATAGATAGATAGATAGATAGATAGATATGAGAGCAATAGATATATAGATATGAGAGAGATAGATAGATATGAGAGGGATAGATAGATAGATAGATGGATAGATATGAGAGCAATAGATATATAGATATGAGAGGGATAGATAGATAATAAAAATTGAAATGGCACATTTAAAGATGAAACATGGGCGCAAGGCCCCCTAAAATACCATAAATCCACTGGCAAACAATATAAGAACAAAATAAAAGCAGGCAGCACTCAAAAAAAAAAAATAGAAAATAAGAAAAAGTGGACTTTAATGCCCCATATGGCATGGTGACGTAGTGGTTGTTTCCACGCTTGATAAAGGTTGAAAACAACTGAAAGGTTACCATGCCATATGGGCTATTAAAGTCTACTTTTTTCTTATTTTTTTTTTTCCTGGAGTACTGCCTGCTATTTTTTGGAGATAGATAGATGAATATATAGACAGTTAGACAGATAGATAATAGATGACTAGATAGATAGATAATAGATGAATAGATAGATATAGATAGATAGAATAAACAGTTGGAACAACACAATAAACAAAGGAAGTGAGAATACAAAAGTTCACAAAGATCCAATTGTAATTATATAATAATAAATAAAAGAAGGCAGCACTCCAAACAAAAATGCAAAAAAAAGGAGAGTTAGATAGATAGATAGATAGATAGATAGATAGATAGATAGATGGATAGATAGATAGATGGATGGATGGATGGATGGATGGATGGATAGATAGATAGATAGATAGATAGATAGATAGATAAATGGATAGAGGGATAGAGGGATAGAGGGATAGATAGATCATATATGCAGGTTCAATTATTACAGCTGTGTTTGATACACAATAAATAATCATTTTCACCTTTGCCAAATGATGTCCCGACAATACATAAGACATAATATAGTAATACACTAGCATTTTCTGCACGGACATTACCTTTTCCTGTAATTGGATGGAATATCTTACAGCTTATCACACATTGCTTCTTGTTATAATTACATACACCAAATTTTCTTCCGTATATTTTTATATTCAGTCCTGATCTGCCTTTCCTCTAATGTATGATGATGATGATGTTCCCGTCATATTTCGCCTGGTGCAGTCACCGGTGACCCCTTTTACCTTCTTCTCTTCTCCCCGTGGTGAATTTCACAAAAATTCGTTTAAAATCGGATTAACTTGTGTATCATCCGACAATTACAGTAATTTTAGCAATAAATAGCAAAAGTGAGGTCTTCGGTAATCGTTATTAGGTTGTTAATACAATCTGAAGAATTCTGTAACCGTTATCCACCCCTCCACCATCCTCCTTTGTATCCCTACATCTGTAATTCCCGACATTGCTGCACTCCTGCTCTGCAGACAGTTCACACCTGGAAAGGACACATATTCCGGGGATGATTGTTGATTGCAGTTTCCTCTCCTGCAGGCGATGCATGGTCCTCCTTATCTGCTGCAGTGCAGTTAGCGAACAGCAACAACTATTGAATTTGCTGCAACTAATGAGAATCAGAGACAGGAACAGCAAATGTGTGAGAGTCTAATACTCTGTGCCTGTATCATGGACGGGCAGGCTAATACACTCCCGTCTATTACTGCACAGATAGAGACTAGTGTCTCTGTTTACAACTATTTTTTAGTCTGATATTAGAGTTGTATTATGGATTTATCATATTATTTGTAAACTAATTTCCCTCTGTTCATCTTTATGTTATTCAAATGTTTCTGTTCCTCTCTATTTTATCTACCAATTATCTATTTATCTATATCTTTGCATATTTTGCTGCTAATTAGAAATCTATTATAAATATTTAATTTTACTATTTCCTATTTCTTTCAATCCTATTACATTTTTATTTAATTCCCTCTATATTTAGTCTATCTATCTATCCCTCTATCTATCCCTCTATCTATCCCTCTGTCTATCTATCTCTATCTATCTCTATCTATCTATCTATCTATCTATCTATCCCTCTATCTATCCCTCTATCTATCCCTCTATCTATCCCTCTATCTATCCCTCTATCTATCTATCCCTCTATCTATCCCTCTATCTATCCCTCTATCTATCCCTCTATCTATCTATCTATCTCTATCTATCTATCTATCCTTCTATCTATCTATCTAACTAGCTAGCTATCAAAAACAAACAAACAGAGACCACTGGGCTATTTTAAACTGCTCACTCTCTTTTGCAACTTTTTTTTTATTTGCTGCTCTGTTTTTCATTCGGTGAATTGCCATTTGTTTGGGAAATGTAGTAGTGACTTTGCACCCACATATTGAAATTTAATGGTGGTGCTGTTGCACTTTTTCATTATCTTTCTATCTTATTATATACTATAAATATAGTTATTTTATCCTTTCTTATTCCCTTCAGTCATGTTATTATATTTTTACTTAATTCCCCTCTATATTTATTCTATCTATCCAGCTATCTAGAAGAAGAAAAAATTTGAAACAGCACAATTGATAGTGGGTGCAAAGCAGTTGTAATAATATAAATTAAAAAAAAAAAAAAAGACAGTCCTTGAAAAAAACGCAAAAGAAAAAGTGGAATTTTATTAGTCCATGTTCCAACGTTTCGGTTCCCAAAAACCTTTCTCAAGCACCTTACAAAAGTTCTGTGAATAGATACTTTGCCACATTAGCTAATAAGGTCCACTTTTTCTTTTGCATTTTTTGGGAGTGCTGCCTATCCTATTCCAATCTATCTATCGTTCTCATATCTATCTATCCATCTATCTATCTATCCATCTATTATCTATCTATCCCTCTATCTATTTATCTATCTGTCTATGTATTCATCTATCTATCTATCTATCTATCCATCTCTCTATCTATCCCTCTATCTATCCCTCCATCTATCTATCTATCTATCTATCTATCTATCTATCTATCTATCTATCTATCTATCTATCTATCTATCTATCCCTCCATCTATCTATCTATCTATCTATCTCTCTATCTAGAAATATGGCTAAATAGACGTTTCTCCTGTTCTTAGATAGGTTTGCTGATACAGTAGGTGGGATTGTCCCCTGCAGACCCCGCACGGGGTGACATCCTCCACTCCCCAGGCTGAAGAACAAACCCTGCTGTCACCTATATAATCATCTATTAATGGCCCCAAACACCAACAGAACGATAATTAGCTTCACCCAAAGGGATCGGGATCAGTGAGATAAACTACCACCGGCAGAGAAGAGCTGTGTGTTTACTGTCTACAACTGCACACATGGATTGTACAGAGTTATTTCACTCTGTAAAAATAATAATAATAATGTGGTGGAACATAACAAACCTCCATACAAAATATACCCAGGCATATACTATAGACTGATACACATATTCAATTGTGTATATACCAACTGGTATATATGTATTCATTACAGATTTCTAAGAATGATTTGTATATTAAATTATCTTCTAAATAGTATGTTATTCTATATATCTTGACTTGAACAGATATAAAAGTAAATAGAGTAAAACTAATATTCAAGAAAATCCCTTTATATTATATAGAAATGTATTCACTGTGCATGTGGGGTGATAAGTACCGTGTCAGGAAAAAATAAATGGAGGCAGCATAAACCTAATATATCTATATTTATCTATCTCTTTCTGACCGTCTATCTATAAATAATATACATATACATATATTTAGAGAGAGAGAGAGTGTGTAAAAGAGAGAAATAGAGACAAAGATAGCAAGAGAGAGAGAGAAATATAGAATAAGAGAGAAAGCGAGAGGAGGAAGAGAGAAAGGAGAAATAGAGAGAGAAGAAAAAGAGAGAAAGAGAAAAAAAAAGAGAGAACTAGAGAGAGAGCGACAGATCTGTATGTGTGTGTGTGTGTGTGTGTGTGTGTGTGTATATGTATATATATATATATATATATATATATATATATTATACACAGAGAGAGAAAGAGATATATATATAGATAGATAGATAGATAGATAGATAGATAGATAGATAGATAGATAGATAGATACATAGATATATACTTATATGTATAGATTTATAGGTATGGAAATTTTAAACCTTTTATCTCCAAGTAATATATAATATATATATATATAGGTATATATATACAGAGATATAAATAAATATATATATATATATATATATATATATATAGGTATATACATTTTAAAGTTAGATATCTTGGAGCTAGCAACTTTAGAATACTACTACCTCTAATAATAATAATAATAATAATAATAATAATAATAAAAAACTATATTAATACATTAAAATGATAATATAGATAAATAATAATAAATGCAGATGCAAAACTTGGAGTTTACAGAAAGATATGAATGCTGCTCTATCGTGCTCAAATATACACTTCATTATTCTAATCAAAGTTTGTAGCATTTGTGGACCTGGAGATAGTGACAGCCTGCCATGGGCCATGGTCTGCCAGTTATTACATTGCCCAGCAGACACCAGAACATTATGGTTACTGCACTCAATCGTTTTTCCAATACCAGTCAACAAGAGATCCATGGTGATCTGTCCTGTATACTGACAGCTTTAGTGTCTGGGCCTGTCTGATGTTATATTCGCAAATTGTGCGACTAATTGGGACAATGCTCTTTATCTGCTCAATTACAGAGCAGCCTATAGGGGAATGCATTATTGGTTTAGACGTTAGACGCTATTTAAGTCCCTTTTCTACTGGGATAATGTAGTATATAATGAATACATATATGTGCGAATACTTACCAAATGCTGCTAAATTATCTTGCACCAAAGATATATGTATATATATATATATATATATATATATATATATATATATATATATATATATATATATATATATATACTTATGCATATCAGGTCCCTGAGGTTTGCTGTCAGTGCCTCATTTCTGTTCTGCAGAACTTATTTGTTTACAAATACAGGTGGTGCAATGATGGGATCAGGTCGCAGAATGTGTGTAGGGCTTCGGCTTTTGCAAATTCCCCTCTTACTTTAGACAAAAGACATCAGGCGCTATTCACATTTTTTTTCTAATACTGTATTTTATTATAAACTACTTTGCAATCGATTTATTCCACTAAATTGTGAAAAAAAAAATTGTAAACGTAACCTCCTCCAAAGTGATGGACTCGCGTCATTGAGAAGAGCATTCGGCCCCCAGAGATGTTTTTTTTCCATTATTTTTAGGATTTTCTTGGGTTTTGGAGGAAAACAAAAATTCGGATCTTCATAAATAAAGCACAATAATAATAATAATTATAATATCCTGCAGTGTGGTATTATATCCTATGGTGAGGAATTCTGGAGGAGGAGGGGTCCTAGTGCCTTTGTCCTCAGCGTTTGGCTAATTGCAGAAGAGCTATAGGGGGTATAAGAGCATTCGGTGAACATGGGGGTCTTGTCATCAACAGGAATATAAAAAGTCTCTTTACATATTATTAAGTACCATGAGATGAGCTCTGAGACCACCAAGTGTCTCGCTATGTACAATCATTGTGCAGTCCATGGTGTCTCCAGCACAGTCCCTGGTTTACGATCCTAGGTCCACTAAGCTGGAAGTGAGAGGTCCAAGGAGAGAGTCCTGCAGCTGGTGCTGGTGACTGGCCAGGCCATGGCCGCCCTGAGAAGCCCCCAAAGCGCTCAGGGTATAAGAGGAGCCCCCCGGGTGGCTGAGGCTGCCCTGCAGGAGGAGCACGGAGTTCTGGTCTGGGCTCTGCGGGGGAGAAAACTCTTCTTCAGAGCTGGACATAAGGGACTTCCCTCCGTCCAACGGAGACAACTGGTTCTGTTTGTTGCTAGATGTGTTGTTGTTTTCTGTGTTTTCTCTGGAGAAAAATAAAATAAATAGATATATGTGTAAGAAATAATAGGTAAATAACTATTGTAGTCTGATATATATTAACTAGAGTCATCTGCTGGGCCACTGCTAAACATTGAATATCTATCTATTGTCTATCTATTTATCTACCGAGCTATCAGTCAGTCATCTGTCTCTAGAAACACTTTGTGCTTAGTTTAAAAAGTATAATTTATCTTTAATTGGGAATATAGTTTAGACCAGCTCAATTAAGATGCATCAATAAACTGGTAATTGACAGGGAGATAGAGAGATAGATAGAGAGATAGATAGATAGATAGAGAGATAGAGAGATAGAAGGATAGATAGATAGATAGATAGATAGATAGAAGGATAGATAGAAGGATAGATAGATGAATGGATAGAAGGATAGATAGATGAATGGATAGAAGGATAGATGGATAGATGGATGGATAGAAGGATAGATAGATAGAAGGATGGATGGATGATAGATAGATAGAAGGATAGATAGAGGGTTAGATAGATAGGAGATAGATAGATAGAAGGATAGATAGATAGAAGGATAGATAGAAGGATAGATAGATAGATAGAAGGATAGATAGATAGATAGATAGATAGAAAGAGAGATAGATGGATAGATAGAAGGATAGATAGATGGATGGATGGATAGATAAATAGATAGAAGGATAGATAGATAGATAGGAGATAGATAGCTAGAAGGATAGATAGAAAGAAGGATAGATAGATGGATAGATAGATAGAAGGATAGATAGATAGATAGAAGGATAGATAGATAGATAGATAGATAGATAGATAGATCGACAGCTAAAGAGAGGCAGCCCTCCAAACAATTGCAAAAGAAAAAGTGGACTTTTAAAAGTCCTAGTTGCAACGTTTGGGTTCACAGAACCTTCCTCAACGCTTCTGTGAACCTTAATGTTGCCACATGGGCTAATAAAAGTCCACTTTTTTTGCATTGTTTTGGGGTGCTCTTTTTCTGTTAAAATCATATAATATTATTATTTTGTTGTTGTTGTTGTTGTTTATTTGGAGTTTTAGTGTGTGTGTGTGTGGGGGGGGGGGTGGAGGGGGCGCCATGCACATACTATTTTTATATTATTGTCCTGTTTATTATATTTTTTTATAGATAGGATAGACAGATAGATGGCATAGATAGATAGGTAGATAGACAGATAGATAGTCAGATAGATAGAAGAATAGAGAGAAGGATGGATAGAAGCATAGATAGACAGACAGACAGACAGATTAGATAGATAGATAGACAGATAGATATAGATAGATATTATAGATAGATAGAAGGATATATAGACATATCGATAGATCGATAGACAAATAGAGAGATAAATAGATGTTAGATCCAATGAGATCTATGACACGTAGAGATATCAATGTAGCAATTACAATGTTTCGATCTAATTTCCCACAGAGTATAGTGGTTTCTCTCTGTCCTCTGTCTGTCCTCTCTCTCTGTCCATACTGCAGACCCTCGGATAACTGCACTAATAAGCTTTCTCTGTGTGTGAATGGCGGCCTGACAGCCAGCAGAGTATGCGGTGAGTTAGGAAAACATCAGACTCCACAGTCACCTCTTTATTTGTTTATGTTGCTGTCTATGAGTGCCCTACTACAGCTAAGGGATGCAGCAAACGGCGAGATCATTAACTGCGAGTACCGCTTTTATTAATGGACGACCCTCCTCATACAGCAGATCTGCCTTAACCTCTTGTGTGCTGGGTGGACTAGTGGTCAGTAGTCATTTCCAAACCACGTGTGGCAGCAGCAGGAGATGATGGGATTCTTTGTCTGGGGCAGGGGTTTGGTATTGGAGGGCTCAGGCTGCTTTTCCATGATCTGTTTCTAGGACCCTAATGTTGCATGACAATCCCTTTGTTACAGGCTGACAGCAGGCTTACCTTTCCTTGGCTTCTGCAGCTCTGTCCCTCTGCCTCCTGTTTTTGAACCAGTTGCTGACCTGGGTGGTGGTGAGTCCAGTGGCCTCTGCCAGCTCCCTCTTCTCTCTGGGAGAGGGGTAGGGGTTGTGAGCATACCATTCCCTTAGAACCCCTCTAGACTTCTCCTTAAAGCAATAACTTGTCTCTTCACCATCCCATATGGTTCTTGGCAAAGGAAATTTCCTCCTCACCCGATATTTGCCCACTGCCCCAAGAGGTCGCCCCCTGAGCTTCTCGGCTTCCACATAGTGCGCCTTCAGCCACAGCTGCTGTAGTTTGGGGTGGTTGTGTGGAGAGAACTGGTGACTCTCCAGGATCTTGTAAAGTTCTCTGAAGTTTCCCCTGTGAAAGGCTACCACAGCCTTAGCTTTCAAGACGCTTTCATTCTTGTGGAGGTGATCACAGGCTGGTAGGGACCAGAGGAACCTGCCCAGTCTTTCCAGGTTCCCCCCTTGTTGCAGAACCTCACAAACACAGGCTACTTGCTCCTGCGTAAAACCGAAGGAAGGCAGCATAGACATGGCTCAGTGTGCTGGAGACACAGCCAGAGGACTCCGTGTATAGAAGCTCCACATACACTGCAGAAGAAATGCAAGTCACAGGGGTATATCCAGGGAAAAACACCAAAGAACACAGTGCAGGGCTACTCAGGGCAGGGGATGCTGCGGAGCGGCAAGAAGTTTGTCACTCTTCTGGTAGAAGCCTCCTTAAAGCTCCACAGTCCTGAGAACACTGATTGGCTGCACATATGGGGGCAGAGCAGGAGCACAGGCTGGAGGGTGGGGAGGGCAGGGGTGATGCTGCTGCCCTTGGGTGGGAAGAGGGAAAGGAGGGGGGGTAGACACGCCAGGGCCCTGCAACATGAGACCCTTCTCAAGTATCACCTAAGGGGACCCAAGACTCATCTCTGCACAAATCAATTATAACAGCAGAGCTCTGTGGGAAACAAAAATCAAAAAATGTCATTGTCCAGTTCAGGTGAGTTGGTATTTAATTACCTTAATGCTTGCTATGAATAAAACATGTGCTGATGAATAGGGATGAATTATTCAACAGTGCAGAGCCAGCACAGGGAACATAGGGACCAAATGTATATCGATAGATGGGGATTTTTTATAATCTAGATTACATGCTTTTATATATATATATATATATATATATATATATATATATATATATATATATATATATATATATATATATATATATATATTTATACCCCTATGTATAAACATATATGTGTACATACATGTTACATATTATATACACATCTATTTATACCTGTATGGATAGATAGATAGATAGACAGATAGGTAGGTAGGTAGGTAGGTAGGTAGATAGATAGATAGATAGGTAGGTAGGTAGATAGGTAGGTAGGTAGGTAGGTAGGTAGGTAGATAGATGGATAGATGGATAGATAGACTGCTTACTAATATACCTCTAATGGAAAACATAGCAGGAAGTTCTCACAATGACACTCATATTGAATATATACTTACAATAATACATTTTAAGACATACACAGATACATATCTATCTATCTATCCATCTATCTCTCTATCCCTCTATCTATTTATCCCTCTATCTATTATCTATCTATCTATTCCGCTATCTATCTATCCATCTATCTATCATCTATCTATCCCTCTATCTGTCTATCTATCTATCTATCTATCCCTCTATCTATCTGTCTATCTATTTATCTATCTATCTATCAATCCATCCATCATCCATCCAGGTATATATCTATAGAGATAGATAAATAGATATGTATCTGTGTATGTTTTACAATCTATTATTGTATGTATATTTTCAATATGAGTGTCATCGTGAGAACTTCCTGCTATGTTTTCCTTTAGAGCTATATTAGTAAGCAGCATCTCCAATATTTACTACTAAATAACAGAATTCAAGCAGAATTCCATGTATTTCCTCCTCTCTGGCATTTAGCAAACAGTGTAATTATACTAATCCTAATTTGCACACCTTGCTTGAAAGCAATTATTAAAAAAAAAAAGTTCCCTAAAACAATTAGGCTTTTGTAAACAAAGGTAATAATGTATTGTTGGTAGCAGGAGAGGTAATAAGAGGAAGACAATAGTCTTAGATAAGAGAACACAGAGGTGCTGGGAGAAGTGGATATTTATCTGTCATTTGTCTGCAAGTACTAAATGGACAATTAACTACTTTTCTCAGAAGGAATTAGGACAAATAATTCACACTTAACAGGTTGAGAAATCAATATTTATTTCTGATATTATTAAATCAATATTTACATACATAAAAGAAGATGCAATACTTATTATAATGTGGGTCATTATGGAGCGTTTATAGAATGTCACCAACTGTGTCTGATCACACTGGAAATCACCTATATATTTATATGTGTACACCAAGGATAGAGGCTCAGCTTATCCCGAAGTCTTCCAGGAATTAGAGTATATCCAGCCCCCTTTAAGGTAACAGTATATTTTCTAGGAGTACAGGGAAGGATCCCTATTTTGGGAGGCAGGGGCTGGGGTCTCTGAGGTCTCCTCTGCGCACTAGCTTCAGACTTTAGGGTATGAGCTGAATCCAGAGCAGGTTTAACGCGTTCCGGTGCCACAGCTGCCATGTCAATAACCATCATCTGCTCCAAGAGGACACATTCCTGCCCCTGCCAGGAGGCATTGCTGAGCCCGACCCTCACCTCATCTAACACACTAGATAGATGATAAAGAGATGGAGAGATAGATAGACAGACAGAGAGATGGATAGATTAGATAGATAGACAGAGAGAGATAGATAGAGAGATAGATAGATAGAGGGATGGATAGATAGATTAGATAGATAGATTAGATAGAAGGATAGATAATAGACTTTCAAATAATATGCTTGCAACAATGTTTCACATAGAAACTGCAATATGTCAGAGGACCATCTTGCTAGTGTCACACTGTGTTTACATGAAAAAAAACAACAAATTGTAATATTTTGCCACATCCAAAATGTGCAATCAAAATGAGACATTTGTAATTTATTTATTATGCTGGTAATATAGTTTCACCACTGCTGTTTGTGCAGTGTTACCTCTAAGATGCTGCATGATAGAAAAGGTTCCTCAAGTGCAAAATGAGCCCAATACATCCTGAAAATTAAAATGAAGGTCCAGAAGTTTCACGAGGCAAAAAAATCATACAAGGCAATGAAATATGCACGTGTGTCAAAATGCACACACAATTTATATATGTAACCATACAATAATAATACACATTCACACGCACACACATGCACGCGCACACACACGTGCACACACGCATGCGCACACACACATGCGCACACACGCACACACGCACGCGCATGCACACACGCATGCGCACACACACACACATGCATGCACCCACACACACATGCACACACACACGTGCATACACGCACGTGCACACACACGCACGCACACACACGCATACGCACACACACACACGCACACACACACACACACACACGTACACATAGGCATATTGGCCCAATAAATAATGGTATTGGCAGATATTAATCAAATGTCAACATGTTATACAAGGTATTGTTACTAAATAAAACAATAATAATTAAAAATAATAAGAAATGTATATATACTAATTTTATTATCAGTATTATTATTATTATTATTAGTAGTAGTAGTAGTTTTTTGTACTTGTGCACATAGCCCTGTGTGTGTGTGTGTGTGTATGTATATATATATATATAATGTATATGTATATGTATATATATATATATATATATGTATATGTATATATATATATATATATATATATATATATATATATATATATATATATATGTACAGTCAGGGCCAGAAATATTTGGACAGTGACACAAGTTTTGTTATTTTAGCTGTTTACAAAAACATGTTCAGAAATACAATTATATATATAATATGGGCTGAAAGTGCACACTCCCAGCTGCAATATGAGAGTTTTCACATCCAAATCGGAGAAAGGGTTTAGGAATCATAGCTCTGTAATGCATAGCCTCCTCTTTTTCAAGGGACCAAAAGTAATTGGACAAGGGACTCTAAGGGCTGCAATTAACTCTGAAGGCGTCTCCCTCGTTAACCTGTAATCAATGAAGTAGTTAAAAGGTCTGGGGTTGATTACAGGTGTGTGGTTTTGCATTTGGAAGCTGTTGCTGTGACCAGACAACATGCGGTCTAAGGAACTCTCAATTGAGGTGAAGCAGAACATCCTGAGGCTGAAAAAAAAGAAAAAATCCATCAGAGAGATAGCAGACATGCTTGGAGTAGCAAAATCAACAGTCAGGTACATTCTGAGAAAAAAGGAATTGACTGGTGAGCTTGGGAACTCAAAAAGGCCTGGGCGTCCACGGATGACAACAGTGGTGGATGATCGCCGCATACTTTCTTTGGTGAAGAAGAACCCGTTCACAACATCAACTGAAGTCCAGAACACTCTCAGTGAAGTAGGTGTATCTGTCTCTAAGTCAACAGTAAAGAGAAGACTCCATGAAAGTAAATACAAAGGGTTCACATCTAGATGCAAACCATTCATCAATTCCAAAAATAGACAGGCCAGAGTTAAATTTGCTGAAAAACACCTCATGAAGCCAGCTCAGTTCTGGAAAAGTATTCTATGGACAGATGAGACAAAGATCAACCTGTACCAGAATGATGGGAAGAAAAAAGTTTGGAGAAGAAAGGGAACGGCACATGATCCAAGGCACACCACATCCTCTGTAAAACATGGTGGAGGCAACGTGATGGCATGGGCATGCATGGCTTTCAATGGCACTGGGTCACTTGTGTTTATTGATGACATAACAGCAGACAAGAGTAGCTGGATGAATTCTGAAGTGTACCGGGATATACTTTCAGCCCAGATTCAGCCAAATGCCACAAAGTTGATCGGACGGCGCTTCATAGTACAGATGGACAATGACCCCAAGCATACAGCCAAAGCTACCCAGGAGTTCATGAGTGCAAAAAAGTGGAACATTGTGCAATGGCCAAGTCAATCACCAGATCTTAACCCAATTGAGCATGCATTTCACTTGCTCAAATCCAGACTTAAGACGGAAAGACCCACAAACAAGCAAGACCTGAAGGCTGCGGCTGTAAAGGCCTGGCAAAGCATTAAGAAGGAGGAAACCCAGCGTTTGGTGATGTCCATGGGTTCCAGACTTAAGGCAGTGATTGCCTCCAAAGGATTCGCAACAAAATATTGAAAATAAAAATATTTTGTTTGGGTTTGGTTTATTTGTCCAATTACTTTTGACCTCCTAAAATGTGGAGTGTTTGTAAAGAAATGTGTACAATTCCTACAATTTCTATCAGATATTTTTGTTCAAACCTTCAAATTAAACGTTACAATCTGCACTTGAATTCTGTTGTAGAGGTTTCATTTCAAATCCAATGTGGTGGCATGCAGAGCCCAACTCGCGGAAATTGTGTCACTGTCCAAATATTTCTGGACCTAATTGTATATGTATATATATATATATATATATGTATATGTATATATGTATATGTGTATATATATATATATATATATATATATATATATATATATATATATATATATATATATATATATATAGCTATGTGCACCAGAAAAAAACATAGTCTTGTGCAACCCTTATGCATGAGAATATGTATATACAAACGATATCCATAAAGCAGTCTGATATGGTGTACCTGCAGACTATGCTAAAAATACATCCTGCCCAGCACAGAGGACACTAGAGCAGCCTAATTAGATGTTGAGCTCCTGGAGCAGATTATTTATCTCTTGGCCATTCCCGTACATTGGGTTGGGTAACACAAAACCAGTCCATTAGTAAATGAGCTTTGTGTTTGAAAGGTTTTTTTCCTCCTTCTTCCCAACCACTTGCTGTTCTGAAAACTAGATCACATTTCCTTATCTGTAGTGGGAATCTGCAGGGTGACACCCGATCCTCTCTCCAGCAGTGGTGCATTGCCCACCAGCCAGGCCTGTGACATAGGCAGCCCTACACCAAAACAATAAGCACTTGTATTTTCTTTCTAAATAACCTCCTCAATCCCTTAACATATATCTGTAGGCTGCTGGTGTCCTGGAATAAAAATAATACAGCAAATCTATAAACTAGAGTGGACACTTTAATGAGCTGGAGGTAATTACTAGGTAGGCACCTGTATAAACAAAACTGAGGAGGTGATTGAAGGAAAGCTGTGGCCAGAAGCCTCCTCAATTTGTCCTGGATGACTTGGAGATGCTGGTGCCATTGTTCTAGATGCTCCTCATGGCCTAAAGGCAACCGGGATGCTGCTCAAGAGATTAGTGCAAAGGTGTATTAGCAGTCAGGAGAGAGTAAAGTTTATGTCACCGTCTTAACTTCTGGGCCTTATAAATTTAATTGCAAATTTTTTAATCTGGGCTCAATGATTAGATTTGTAGAGAGGTTAATATGGGACCTACATTTTAATAAAATGATGCTCGAATACTAGAATTAGGACCAATGTTACAGTGTGCTCCATTCCTACTTCAGTGCATCGAGAGTTTCCAAAGCCGGGAAAGGCCCAGTGGAGCTGTAAAGAAGGAGACTTCTTGACCCTCTCTCCAGTTGGTGTTCTCCTTTTGTGTAAAATGATAAAAAAAAATAACATATACAAAAGAAGAACACTTTCTGTTATGAGATATCCAGGATTTGTTCTCTTACGCAGCAACTAAACTAATCCCTCCCCACAAACATGACTATTGGAGCACACCATGGAAGAAGGGATGGTGATCGTCCTGATGAAGGAGTTTCCAATCCAAACGCGTTGAATAAAATACATTTCTAGGACCTGCTCTCATTCCTTCTTCCACGGCAGAGCGGCGCTTAGGCCAGAGTCACACTTGCAAGTGCCTCGCATGTAACTCGCGCAAGTCTCTCATTGAATCATCCGGCATGGACTCACATTCTAACAGGAGAGGGTCGGTTGCATGTATCTCTATGCAGCTCAGACACTCCTGTCCGGAGAGTGTGCAGCCGTGACGGGTGATGCGATGCGAGACTCGCGCGAGTTACAAGTGAGGTACTTGCAAGTGTGACTCTGGCCTTACCCTTACCATCCACCGTCAGCTATATTGGAGCACATCCGCAGAAAGTAGAGGGGTTGTATTTTAGAAAGCTACAGACTTTGGGTATCATTTCTGTCCAGTCGCATCTTTGTATCCCTTGAAAGCTTCATTGTAATTTCATAGAGTCTTGTGCTCAGCCGTGCCGTCATTATTGTACAAAAAAGAAATATTACACGTAATTAGTCAATTAATTGTTCAATTACATGTAAAGCACCATGGCATAAATAGCACAATAATAATAAAAAATAATAATACTCATGAATAAATTCATATGACTGATTAGTAACTAATAGCATCCTCTCTGACATAGCGGTAACTTATAGAAGACTCCAACAGGTCAGTAGATCTATTACAAAAAAAAGAAACAGCACTCCTCTTACTCACAGGCAGCATCCAGTATTGCAGCTCAGACCATAGCAGCCCATCAAGGCCTGTTACTCATTGATCAGTAATGTTATAATGCTCAATTTACACCCAATAACCATATTACACATTTATTGGAGATACATGTACAACTTGCATGGAACAAGGCAAGCCCAGTGGCTCAGTGGTTAGCACTATACAGTGGGCGGCACGGTGGCTCAGTGGTTAGCACTGCGGTCTTGTAGCACTGGGGTCCTGGGTTCAAATCCCACCAAGGACAACATCTGAAAGGAGTTTGTATGTTCTCCCCGTCTTTGCGTGGGTTTCCTCCCAAACACATACTGATAGGGACCCTAGAATGTGAGTCCCAATGGGGACAGTGTTGCCAATGTATGTAAAGCGCTGTGGAATCAATAGCGCTATATAAATGAATATTATTATTATTTTGTATGTTTGTAAATACAGTAGTGAAAGAGTATTCAAGGGCCCTAACAATTAGGGTATAAGAGCAAAACAGAATATTATGCACATACAATTAAATTAGTGAACCACATTTTATTATATGGCCCTGATCCCACATGTAAACATTCTGCTTTTTTTACTGTTGTGTTTATTTGTGCAGATGCCTATACTAAAATACGCAATACCAATCTGCTCTGATCATCGCTTTTTCTCTTTTTGATGCGGATTTGAAGCATCATTTTTGTCATTCAGTTTTTAGTGCAGAAATGCTGATTCTGCATTTATAAATCCAACATTTATTTTCAGGCTCTCTGTAGACACGTATAAGGAAAAATGCACCAAAAATGCATAGATAGGGTATGTGCGCATATTTGGGTATTTTGTGCACCAAAAACGTAGTATGTTTTTGGTGCATTTTTTGCATGTGCTTTTCATATTGCAGCCAATGGGTGGAAGGGCTGAAAAATGCAAGAAAAAAAACGCACCAAGAATTGACACTCTGCAGATTATTTTCTGCACCAAATCTGCAAGGAAAAAAAGCAACATGCGCACAGAACTTGTGAATTCTCATTGACTTTGCTGGCAGTATAATGCTACATGCGCACGCTGCATCTTTTTGTGTTCACAAACTGCAGCCAAAACTGCACCTTGTCAGAGAGAGCCTGGAAATGTCACAAAAAACGCTTGTAATTGTAGGTGCGTTTTTGCTACGTTTTCGGTGCATTTTTCACAACATGCGTTTTTGTGACAAATGTTGACAAAAACGCAGGAAGAATGAACATGCTGCATTTTTTTTGTCACAAACGTTTGACAAATAAAACGCTGACAAATAAACTGCAATGTGCGCATAGCAAATCTGACTTCTCATAGAATTTGCTGGGAAGTCAAATGTCAGAAAATTCTGACAAAACTGCAGCCAAAAACGCAGCAAAAAACCGCAGCGTGCGCATGTAGCCTAAGCATGAAGATTTGTGACAAATCTGCACCAAAAAAAAAAACGCTTACAAAACGCACTGTGTGCACATGGCCTTAAACAGCATCTTTCAATACAGAGTAAACATGAGGCCACAGGAAAAAAAAACAACTCTTTTATTCCCTCTGTGTTTTTTTTTCCTGCAGGTCTTTATACTGAAATAAGCAAAATAATTTTCTCCGATTATTGCATTTTTTTTGTTGCATTTTCTCCATTTTTATTGCCGTTTTGGTACAAATTTTGCTCATTTCAGTGCCAAAACACTGTACTTAAATTCTGCATTTTTTATGTTTTTTTTTTATTTCTGTTTTCCCATAAAATAAAATGGGCATGAGTTTGCATATTATCACATACACTTTTCTTGAAATGCTAAACGCAGGAGGATTTTTCACATGTAAAGCGCCATGAAATAAATGGGGCTATAAAAATAAATAATGATGATTTTCTGCACCAAAAAACGCAGTATGTGACCGCGGCCTATATCTGGGATCACTTTGCTCCGTTCCACAATCTCCGATCACAGCTGAATATATTTTATTACATCAATCCATGATCTGTTCTATTAGAAGACAAAGTTGCAGCCATTGAGATCTTTTTATAAATATCTGCGGGCACAATGCGTTCAAGAGACACGCTCCATGGTCATTTTAACTGTTTAATTACTGGTCAAAGAAAAGAAAAAACCCCTCCGGCAGTAAAGGAAGGAAGAATTTGCCCTTGCAGGGTGAAGTCTGCTAGCTAATTTTCCTTCGGAGAGAAGGTCTGTTGATGGTAATAGTATGTGACACTAAATAAACAGTTAAGTTGGCTAGGAAAGATGGAGTTAATTATGCAGTGAACTTCACTGAATGCCCCACTATGAGGTGTATATGTTGTGACTCCCCAGCATAGGGGCAATCTCCATGGCTTTTAAAATAGTAATAAGGGTGGGCTTCTTTGCTCCTGGTTGAAATCAGGGGTAGGGGGTGACCCCACCATCTCTGGTGCAGCACATAATATCTCGCAGCTTAGCCACATTATAATAAAACTAATTTTTGTTGACTCTGTCGGAGAAAAATTCAGCTCCGGCTTGCCCTCCAGTAGACCCCTCAAATCATTTTTCTGTGGTCACACCCTGTCTCAGAGCAGCGAGCCTCAGAAAGAAAGTCAAATTCTGCACTTTTTTGCAGTGGTTGTAAAATCCTAAATTATAGGCCTAAAAGCCACAGCTATTCTGTCTGCGACCCAAATGTTGCAGGACCCCTGGAAACTAATAACAATTTATGTTTATGCTACTATGTTTCATTATTATTATATTTAGGAAATTATTTAGTCTGTAGGGAGATATTAGTAATTCATTAATCTCTTTCCTCCTCATTCCCAATGTTGGTGTTTTTGTTTTTTTTTATTCCCATGATATCTGATTTGCTTAGATAAATATGCAAACAAATCTAAATTTTCGAGGTAACCTAAACCGATGAGCCCCTGTGAGATTTTGCCATTAGAGGTCCCATGCTGCCCCTCTCCCCGGGTCATTACGGTACTGCTGGTCTCTAATCAATCCTAATGCAATGGCAATTGGAGTCTTGATGAAGGCAGATCAAGTTTCTTGTAATGGGCCTACCATATTTTCCTAGAGCGCCTTATTTAACCTGAGATGCCAGGGGGACGAGTCCTTTTCAGCTTCTGATTACTTCAAGATGTCGCTCTCATTTTGGAATAAAAACACTGACAAAATAATGCCAAAAAGACAAGATGAAATAATATAAGGTAAACAACAGAGGGGATGTAAGGATTAAAAAGACTGGATGTTTATGAAAAAAAACTAAAAAAAAAATAAAATAAATTAAATATTTATCAATTTTTATTATTATTTATTATTATAGTGCAATTTATTCCAGGGCGCTAAAAACACTGATAAAATAATACCAAAAAAGACAAGATGAAATAATATAAGGTAAACAACAGAGGGGATGTAAGGATTAAAAATACTCTAGATGTTTATGAAAAAAATACTAAAAAAAATAAATGAAATATTTATCAATTTTTATTATTATAGTGCAATTTATTCCAGGGCGCTAAAAACACTGATAAAATAATGCCAAAAAACACAAGATGAAATAATAGAAGGTAAACAACAGAGGGGATGTAAGGATTAAAAAGACTCTGGATGTTTATGAAAAAAATAAATGAAATATTTATCAATTTTTATTATTTTTTATTATTATTATAGTGCAATTTATTCCAGGGCGCTAAAAACACTGATAAAATAATGCCAAAAAAGACAAGATGAAATAATAGAAGGTAAACAGAGGGGATGTAAAGATTAAAAAGACTCTGGATGTTTATGAAAAAAGTACTCAAAATAAAAAGATACATATTTATCAATTATTATTATTATTTATCATTATAGCGCCATTTATTCCATGGCGCTTTACAGGTGAAATGTTTATTAAAAAATACTAAAAAAATAAAAATGTATCAATTATTATTTTTTATTATTTCCATTTTTACCATTTATTTCCTGGTACGTTACATGTGAAAAGTTTATAAAAAAAAATATTGTTTATAAAAAAAAAAATAAATTATAATAAAAAAATGTTTATAAAAAAATATTCAAAATAAAAAAAGCAATTATTATTATTTATTATTATAGTGCCATTTATTCCATGGCACTTTATATGGGAAATGTTTATAAAAAAAAATGCTCAAAAAATTAATATATTTATCAATAATTATTTATTATTCTAGCAAAATTTATTCCATGGTGCTTTACATATGAAATATTTATAAAAAAAAATACTCAAAATAAAAAAAGATCAATTATTATTTTAATAATTATTATTTATTATTATAGCGCCATTTATTCTGTGGTGTTTTATATGTGAAGTGTTTAAAAAAAAATACTAAAAAGAAATATCAATTATTATTTATTATTATAGCACTATTTATTGCATGGCACTTTACATGTGAAATGTTTATAAAAAAAAAATACTCAAAATAAAAAAAAAAAAGTAGTAGTAGTATTCATTATTATAGTGCCATTTATATTCCATGGCACTTTACATGTGAAATGTTTATTAAAAAAAATACTCAAAATAAAAAAATATATATTTATCAATTATTATTTATTATTATAGCGCCATTTATTCTGTGGCGCTTTACATGTGAAAAACAAGAATACGACTGATACAGGAGGAGAGGAATATATAATAATAATATTTATTTACTTATGTTGGTATATAACAATATTTTTTTTAATTTTATCACTTCCATATACGAATGCACTTAATAATTATTTTTTCCCCATTATTATTTAATAAATAATAATATAAAGAATCTGTTCTAAAAAATTAATTTTATGATATATATTGAACAAATATTTTTAAGGTCGTGATATGGGATAACATTGTCTTTACACATTTCTTTTGTATTTTTTATTTATTTATTATAAATGTATGCAATTTATTTTTTGTAAAGTCAAGTAAATGTTCTGCTGGGTTTCTTTTGGTTTCTCAGGATAAAGTGATTTGTAACTCGATACACAAGTAATTTAAGCGTCCAAGCCACAGTACTCCTTAAATAAGATAATGCATGCGAATTACGTTAGAAAGTGCTGTAGACAAATTGGATCTCCCAAGTCCTGAAGACTGAAGACTGGACAGTGGA